>NC_060129.1:186585445-186710445 GCF_021461395.2 Schistocerca americana | reverse complement strand
TGGAAACATCTGACCCACGTGACAAACAGAGTTAGACATCCTGTCATAGTAACCACCGAGTTTCACAAGAAAAATGTTGACAGACTGATTCAGGATGGTTCTTGTATTACTCAGAGAGAAACTGCAAGCACAATCGGCATTTCATAAGAACGTGTGCATCACATTACTGCTTTGCTCGGCTATCGGAAGATCTGTGCGTGATGGGTAATCTGGATGCTGACTCCTGAAATGAAAGCGCGCAGACTTGAAATTTGCCAGGATCTCCTCTCGCGTTACGAGAGTGAAGGTGACGCCTTTCTCCATTCAACTGTGACAGGAGACGAAAAGTGGGTACACCATTACGAGCCAGAGACAAAATGTCAGTCTATGGAATATTGACACAAAGACTCGCCTCAGAAAAAGAAATTTAAGACTCAGCCCTCAGTTGGAAATCGTGGCCACAATGTTCTGGTATGCAGATGGTGTTATCCATGTTGATTTCCTTGATTGTGGAACAGCAGTAAATTCAGAGCATTACATCACAACGCTGCGAAATCTGGAACGACAGCTAACAAGGGTCCGACAGGAAAAAGGAATGGTTTTCCTGCAGCGTGACAATGCCAAACCACACACTTCACGTGCCACCAAAGCATAACATAACAGACTGAATCTCACCACCATACGGCATCCTCCATACAGTCCAGGCTTAGCACCGTCTGAGTTCCATCTGTTCCCGATAATGAAAAATGGTCTGCGGGGACATCATTATGCTTCTGATGAAGGCATTGAGAGAACTGTAAGACTGTGGTTGCAGAAACAGTGTGTCGACTTCTTCCGTGACGACTTCAGAAAACTTGTTCATCGTCGGCAGAAATGTATCCGATTGGCTGGTAATTATGTGGAAAAGTGAATATTGGTAATTATAGATCACATTCTAAGAATTATTTCTGCATTTGATTTATTAAAATATTCCTATACAAACCCAATTAATGAAGGTGGAGACATTACTATTCATTCAACCCTTGTATATTCTCACAGTATCTGCATCACAGAAAACAAAATGCCTTTCAAAGTTTGTTCGCCTCTAGCGTATATTGCTTTGTAAAAGTATCACATGGCCCTCGCAACAGTCTTCATGCCCACAGACTTGTTTTGATTGTCTTCCACCCCCACTGCACTCATCCACTGAGCATATTTAACCCTAATCTTGCGTTCTTCCATCCAAAGATTTTGACACTAATTCTTCTGTACAATAATTCAGCAGCACTTTGCATGTACTGGATAATTTGCAATGAGTATGTGAGAGAATATTTCAGAAAATTATACTGTTTTGTACTGAATGTGCACAGCAAATAATTCCTTTAGAGACTGTTTACCGATTTTTAGGAGACTTTTTGTTCATGGTGGCAATCTTGGATAATTTTATTACTGGGCAGGCTTGGACATAAACTAAGTGTTAAGTGTTGCCTTCCTGTAAAGTTATAAGTGGCATAGTGACGATGAATATCAAATAGCTTTGAAGTGGCCAACTTTAATACATACCAGTTTCATTTATATTATCTGTGGACTTCCACACACCAGGTTCATCGACTTTTGATTTACCTGTTAGATGATTACATTTTTTAAGTGTATGGTGCTGTTTACTACTGTAAATTTTGTGTTACTATTCAAACAACTTTAAATATGAAAAGACAAAGTTTTTCTTGAATTATGATTCACGCTTAGTACAGAACTACAGCAACTCTTAACTGTGTAAATCATCAAGCAACATTAGAGTGAGTGAATTGTTATTGGAAAGCATATGATTGATTACTTTTGCTCATCTAATGTTTAGTAATCAAATACAAACAGAAAAAAACTGAAAATAGTTTTGAAATTTGGTGAATCATTTATTATGCTGTTGCATTACCTGCAGACAACTGTACATTAAAGTTACATGTAACAGGCTTTTTCTCTGCTGTGTCACTCATGTCGTTTTATTGTTCATATGTTTGTTTACTTGCTCAAAACTGAAATGGCTATACTACTGTGATGACACAACATTATTAGTCTGTTCTACATCCTGTCGTACTCTGTATATGCTTTGATACTCAAAACATTTGTGCTACCTGTTAAACCAGGCATATCACATCCATTTTGGGAGAAAGAAACTGAATAGAGAGTGAGTTTAACAGCAGGTAAGTCATGAATTCTTTTAGATGGGTGCCTTTCCTGTGTGTTCCAGGTATGGAAGTTGGGGATATTTTTTTAGAGCTGTGTATACAGTTTATGGGATTTCTCAACAATTTCATTCTTACAATTTTAGCTTTTGTACCTTAAAAACTAAAGGCAAGGCATTTCACATAACGTTTGCACCTTCAGATGTTTTCTTGATCTCTCTTCTCTGTGTTAGCTGCTACAGTATGTCATAATGATGTCTGGTGCTGTTGATTTATACGTGGATTGTGATTAAGAAAAGACTTGTCAATGAGAGGCATCTGAATGTGTTTATAACAACATAGTCATTCTTAAAAATTAGAAGTAGAGAAGTGTTCTTCTAGAGCGAGGAAAGAAAATAGACTGGGGGCATACAGAAGCATTTGCTAAGCTTAAATTTGACTCCAGTCTCACAGTCTGTAAGTCAGAATGAGCTTTTAGAAAGTAAACAAGTTACAGTGCGTATGTCGCACATCCTCAATGTCATTGAACTAATTAGTATGGGCAGTTTAAGAACTGATTTTGTAAGAGTCTAAATATTTGTAGAAACCCCCTATTTTGATGATTGAGTGTGCAGATGTACGCAGTTTAATTTTGAATACATTGAAAAAGGGTCTTATTTCACTCTGTTGTTGGGGATGAAGACAGCGAGAAGGTTTGAAGCAGAAAGGGAAAGAGTTTTGAATGTGTTTATTTGTTGCAGAAGTTTCAGGAATGAACAGGTTTGGTCTGCATTTTAAAGCGGTGGTGATGCCTAGGACATACTTTTTATGAAGTCAGTGGGAGGAACATCAGGATATCGTGAGGGAAATGCCAAATGGTGGGAAACCACGTTGAATGTACCTGTTTCTGCAAAGTTTAAGATTTTGTTATTCTTATCATCAGTTAAGGCTCTGAGTGTCAAATCATATTAAGATAAATGGCATGTTGCAACAAAGACTTAGCACTATGTAGTCTCTACCTCACATAGTTACACACTCGGGAGTTGCCGAGTAATCGTAGTCTGCACTTATGTATGTTATCGCAATGAATCTAATGAAATACAGATTTGTTTTACTTTATTCAACATGACTTATCTGGAAGCTTGCAATTTTCTGTTGATCTGCATGCGTTTTGCTGTGATATTTTGTGTATTATTGCAATAAAGTACTACACATGTCTCGACTGTTTTGGCAAAGTCAGTTTGGGGGCAAGTAAGAATATTCGCATTTAGCTGAGAGTCACACACTCCCTCCAATTTCATGTCAGGAAGATATTTCACACATGATTACCACTGCCTTCACGAAAGCTTTGAGCTGCAGAGAAGTCTCTCTGGAAGATTGAAGTGACTGTACAAAAAATAACCAGAAGCACAATTTGGTAACATGGAGTGCATCAGCAAGGTGCTACAACACAATACGGACATGTTTTTCTGAATTTTTCTAAATAGTTTCTACTAATATGAAAAATACTTGGGTGTCACACCTTGTGCAAGTGAAAAAGTGGCATAATATTTAAGGGCCAAACCGAGATTCCGTACCCTTATGTAGTCTGAGGTGCTATCACCTTGTTCATTCCAGTATATTTCTATTATCTATACCTCCGGGCTATGTGGTGTATATAATATAATAAAATAATGGAATAGACGATAATAAAATGTTGAAATGCGTGACTTTTTAAAAATGTATTGAATTAATGAGATTAATTTTTTGGTATGAATGACAAGCACAGTAAGCTGAGCTATGCCTTGAAATAAGTACGTATTAGTTCATATTATTTTGCAGGGTGAAGTACTTTCTTTCTCCGCTGTAGATTTGTGCTTACCATTCTTTATAATGCTACGTTTGGTCGCTGTGTTCACCTTTGAAGTCTTGACGGTGTTCCCATTAAGCTTATCGGATCTTCGTAATTTTCCAAAGTACACAGGTGGGCTTCAGTTTTTGTAATTATCGTACTATTTGAAACAACAACTCACACGACCTTTCAGTTAGTAAAACAATACTGTATTTTCCTAAACGGTGCACATACGAAATACATACTCGTCACTTATTCGTAGCGGCCCCAAAATGGCGGTCTACAATTACTCGCTAAAAATGGCGTGCTTCTCACTCGTTCACTAGCTGAGCGCAAATCCTTCCTTCCTACTACTGTTACTAGAAAATCTCCTCTGTTTTTTAACAACTGAAAATCAAAAATACCTGACGGTAGGCATAGGCTCTATGATGGGCTACCGCTTCATCTTTTCTCTTTCTCTTTGCCTTTCAAGAAGACGAAAACATAAAAGAAATGCAAAAGGTTTATCACATGTACTAGAGGTCGCCCTCCTCCCTCCCCCAGCCGTACCACGTATACGTCTTCCCCTGGTGGTTGGTGGTGCAAAATACAATGTCTTTAATTCCCTATACCCCAAGACCAAAACAGTACAGGGTAATTATAGAGGCCATGAAAAATTTTTAAAAAGTCAGTACGTAAATGGCTAAACATGATACAACATAATAAAAGAAATAGTACATGAAAGACAAACTCACAAAGTTGTTTTTGAATGTGGTTTTGGCAAGCTAATTAGGAAATGGCACCAACCGTAGTTGCTGAAAATGGCAATGAAACCGCATCGAAAGCCTGTTGTGTGCTAGAATCTTTTGGATAGGGTGGATAGCAATGTGCGGTTGTTTGCTGATGATGCTGTGGTGTACGGGAAGGTGTCATCGTTGAGTAACTGTAGGAGGATATGAGATGACTTGGACAGGATTTGTGATTGGTGTAAAGAATGGCAGCTAACTCTAAATATAGAGAAATGTAAATTAATGCAGATGTATAGGAAAAAGAATCCTGTAATATTTGAATACTCCATTAGTAGTGTAGCGCTTGATACAGTCACGTCAATTAAATATTTGTACGTAACATTTCAGAGCAATATGAAGTGGGACAAACATGTAATGGCAGTTGTGGGGAAGGTGGATAGTCGTCTTCGGTTCATTGGTAGAATTTTGGGAAGATGTGGTTCATCTGTAAAGGAGACCATTTATAAAACACTAATACGACCTACTCTCAAGTACTGCTCGAGCGTATGGGATCCCTATCAGGTCGGATTGAGGGAGGACATAGAAGCAATTCAGAGGCGGGCTGCTAGGTTTGTTACTGGTAGGTTTGATCATCACTCGAGTGTTACGGAAATGCTTCAGGAGCTCGGGTAGGAGTCTCTAGAGGAAAGGAGCCGTTCTTTTTCTGAATCGCTACTGAGGAAACTTAGAAAACTAGCATTTGAGGCAGTCATTTTTCCCTCGTTCTGTTTCCCAGTGGAACAGGGAGAGAAGGTGCTAGTTGTGGTACGAGGTACCCTCCGCCACGCACCGTATGGTGGATTGCGGAGTATGTATGTAGATGTAGATGTAGATGTATGCATCTATCCTCAGGGACTGTGTCCACCCCTACGTGCAGTTTGCTTTTCCTCGGCACGATGGCATCTACCGACAGAACAGTGCAGTGAGTCACACAGATCACACTGTATGTGTGCGGTTCAAAGAGTTTATCGTAATCCCCTGGCCCTCAAACTCCCCACATTTTAACCCAATGGAGAATCTGTGCAGCCACGTCACTAGAGCCGTCTGTGACACGTTTCCTCAGTAGAGAAACTTGTGCAGTTGCCTGCCACATTGTGTCGATAATGGTTCCACGTTCCTACCAGTACATTCCAGAACCCTACTGACTTTCTTCTTGCACGAATCGCAGCGTTCTGCGCTGCAAAAGGTGATTATTCGCCTTTGTCATGTGATCACGCTAATGTGACTGGACAGTGTATAAATTATGAATTTAGAGGACATGTATGTGCATCATTGTACTTAATCAGAGAAATAAGTGCCTCCATGTCCAACTTGTCATCTTGCGGAGCATCCCGGGAGTTGTTGTTGTGTGGTATTCAGTCCTGAGACTGGTTTGATGCAGCTCTCCATGCTACTCTATCCTGTGCAAGCTTCTTCATCTCCCAGTACCTACTGCAGCCTACATCCTTCTGAATCTGCTTAGTGTATTCATCTCTTCGTCTCCCTCAACAATTTTTACCCTCCACGCAGCCCTTTAATACTAAATTGGTGATCCCTCGATGTCTCAGAACATGTCCTACTAACTGATCCCTTCTTCTAGTCAATTTGTACCACAAACTCCTCTTCTCTCCAATTCTGTTCAATACCTCCTCATTAGTTATGTGACTTACCCATCTAATCTTCAGCATTCTTCTGTAGCACCACATTTTGAAAGCTTCTATTCTCTTCTTGTCCAAACTATTTACCGTCCATGTTTCACTTCCATACATGGCTACACTCCATACAAATACTTTCAGAAACGACTTCCTGACACTTAAATCTGTACTCGATGTTAATAAATTTCTCTTCTCCAGAAACGCTTTCCTTGCCATTGCCAGTCTACATTTTATATCCTCTCTACTTCGACCATCATGTTATTTTGCTCCCCAAATAGCAAAACTCCTTTAATACTTTAAGTGTCTCATTTCCTAATCTAATTCCCTCAGCATCGCCCGATTTAATTTGACTACATTCCATTATGCTCGTTTTGCTTTTGTTGATGTTCATCTTATATCTTCCTTTCAAAACAATGGCCATTCCGTCCAACTGCTCTTCCAGGTCCTCTGCTGTCTCTGACAGAATTACAATGTTATCGGCGAATTTCAAAGTTCTTATCCATGGAGTTTAATTCCTACTCCAAATTTTTCTTTTGTTTCCTTTACTGCTTGCTTAACATACAGATTGAATAACATCGGCTACAACCCTGTCTCACTCCCTTCCCAACGACTGCTTCCCTTTCATGTCCCTCGACTCTTATAACTGCCATCTGCTTTCTGTACAAATTGTAAATAGCCTTTCGCTCCCTGTATTTTACCCCTGCCACCTTCAGAATTTGAAACAGAGTATTCCAGTCAACATTATCAAAAACTTTCTCCAAGTCTACAAATGCTAGAAACGTAGGTTTGCCTTTCCTTAATCTATTTTGTAAGATAAGTCGTAGGGTCAGTATTGCCTCGCGTGGTCCAACATTTCTGCAGAATCCAAACTGATCTTCCCCGAGGTCGGCTTCTACCAGTTTTTCCATTCGTCTGTAAAGAATTTGGTTTAGTATTTTGTAGCCGTGACTTATTAAACTGATAGTTCGGTAATTTTCACATCTGTCAACACCTGCTTTCTTTGGGATTGGAGTTATTATATTCTTCTTGAAGTCTGAGGGTATTTCGCATGTCTCATACATCTTACTCACCAGATGCTAGAGTTTTGTCAGGACTGGCTCTCCCAAGGCTGTCAGTAGTTCTAAAGGAATGTTGTCTACTCCCGGGGCCTTGTTTCGACTCAGGTCTTTCAGTGCTCTGTCAGATTCTTCACGCAGTATCGTATCTCCCATTTCATCTTCATTTACATCATCTTCCATTTCCATAATATTGTCCTCAAGTACATCATGCTTGTATATACCCTCTATATACTCCTTCCACTGTTCTGCTTTCCCTTCTTTGCTTAGAACTGGGTTTCCATCTGAGATCTTGATATTCATACAAGTGGTTCTTTTTTCTCCAAAGGTCTCTTTAATTTACCTGTAGGCAGTATCTATCTTATCCCTAGTGAGATAAGCCTCTATAATGCTGTGAAATTCTCCTTCAACATTTTTGCGCAATGCTCCATTAGCATTACACCAACTTGGACGTGATTATTCATTGGCCCACATAGCAATCTTTTTGTGTCCAACATTATTTTTGATCTTATGTGTGTGCCACACATTAGGTCCTCCATTATAATATTTTACAAGTACTAAAATTTTGTAACCAGTATCATAGTTTCGGTATTTTTATTACTTTTTTCATTCTGAAGTCTGTAAATTTGCAATTTAAGTTATCCACCATTTCTCCTTCTCAGATTCGGCAAACCTTGTACAGTCACCTGTGATGTCTTCCAGGTGGATGCGAAACGGTGTAGGTAAAAGATTGCATCGCTTTGAGATCCTTCTCTCTCTCGTCCTATTATCCTCTGTTAGGTCTCGACTGACTACGACTCTAGTGTTTTGCTTAAGTTATAACTCCTCAAGGAATTGCTGTAATAATCTTTGTTGTAAAAATGAAAAAAGAATCCCTTCCGCTCTCTGCCAGTAAAATGGCAAATGTGGGAAAGTCCTGATTTTTGCAAGAATCACTGGAATGTAAATAGGTTATTAGGTTACGGTGTGATCCACTCCTTACATAATCTGTCACTTCAGCTGACATTATTGAAGCTAATTCTGCAGTGGACCAGCTATGCAGTGCCATTAAACCGTGCAGTGAGCCTTCTTGTCCTGTTGCAGTTGTAGTGGGTGTTGAAAGAGAGCCCTGTTCTATTTAAGCTATCGAAATGACGCAATCGGGTTTGTGTTAACTCTTCTCTGTTATAACTACGATGTTTCCATTTCACATCTACATTTATAATGGCAGGTGACATATGTGATTCGTAAGTTGTAGCTTTCAATGCATAGAAATGTGCATACGTGATGCTTTGACATTCAGTAGTGAAGTGACCGCATGACAGTTCTCGGGTATGATCTTCAAATGTTCAGTTGTCTAAATTCTCGCCAGTGTCCTTTTTTCTCTGAGACTTCCGAGGCACCACCAACCCGCGGCACAAAAGTACGAGTGAGTCTCCCCAGTGCAGTTTCCGTCACATCTTTCCGATTTCCGGAGTTGGTAGGTTTTGCACCCCATGTGCACGTACATTAAGTCAAACTGTGCTCAGTGGTGCCCCACACTTAGACTACCTAAACTGAGCTTTCAGTTTCCACAAACATCTTTTGGTCGACCTAAGAGGATAAAAGTGTTGCATGTCGTTTTGTAAAAATCCATCTTACATCGCGTCACAGAATTTCGTTGTCCACCAGTCAACCGACAGTGATCAAAGTCTGCATTTAACACTGCTGACTCACTCGAGAAATTATGCTCGCAGAGTGTCGGGAAGAAATATTGATAGGAAGGGTGTGGGCGCCGAGTTGTGAATCTGGTTATTTTTGGGTACATCCTTGTAGACAAGGGGACTGCAGCTGGGGTCTGGCTGGCACCCAACGACAGGGTGTGAGGTTCCCGTAACTCCTGCATTCCCGTAATATGCTTTCACGAATCTGTAGTTTTGAACAATTTTAAATGAGTGATGTCGCAAGTTCAGTACTGTTGCAGGTGCCACCGTAAGAACGTAACTGGCAAGCACAGTTAGTTGGCGTGAAAAGTGGCAGGCGCTGTATGCACTTGCGAGTGTTGCGTGTTCTGCAGTCATTGTTGCCCTTCGATATATGTGAAATTAAAAGTTGACTTGTGTAGCACCAGTTAATAACTACTTCATTGAAGTTTAGTGGCATATAGGGACTGAAGTTTATTGCAGAGCAGAAAGGACCAGGAGTAGACGTCAGTTGTTAACTTAGGAGTGTACTTCAGAGTTTTAAAAAGTAGGAACCTGCACCCTATAGGAAGCATTAATTAATCCCTCCCACATGGTGCATGCAGCAGACAAATGCAGTATTGTAACTTCACAATTGAGTTCTCTGTAGCAGTATTATCATTGACTACCGCTAGTTCGTATACACTGTTATGCATCCAACCAATTACAGTTATAGTGTCTGTATCACTTGATATCAACTGCCTTTCTCTGTGATCTGCCAATGGTCTACGACTCAACACCGTCACAGTAACGTTTTAATAATTATTTGAATGCACAGGGTGTATTCTTTTGAAAGAACAGACACCACACAGATCCAGCAGCTGTGAAACACTATATGCAAATCGAAGCGGGATCATTGCAATCAGCTGCAGTGCTGCGTTAAGTGGAATCAGCAGCTACGAACGAAAATGTGTACCGGACTGGGATTCGAACCCGGGATCTCCTGCTTACTAGGCAGGTGCGTTAACCACTGCGGCATTTGGGACGCAGCAGTATCGCAACTGCACGGACTGTCTCGGTACGCCTCACAGCCGACCCACACTACCGTCGAGTGGTACCTATTCGCACTTCGTGTCCGTTATACAGGGACTGCGGATAGGTGGTGTTTGTGGGAATGTGAATCGGGCACGAGGCATGCTGAGATAGAACGGGCACTGTGCATTCAAATAATTGATAAGCCTGGCTGGGCAACGGATCCAATTCCTTCAGTGCGAATGCACAAATATGTCCGACATCCTGTGGGATCTCTAAAAAGCGAACAGGAGTATAATGGACAGGCACTGTGGATATGTGGCGCTCGGCCGTGAGGTGTACCGAGATAGTTCGTGCAGTTGTGATAACACTGTGTTTCCTATGGCGCAGTGGTTACTGCACCTGCCTAGTAAGCGCGAGTTCCTGGGTTCGAATTCCGGTCCGGCACACATTTTCATTCATCGCTGCTGATTCTGCTTATTGTCCCACTGCAGCTCATATTAGTGATCCCATTTCAATTTACATGTTCTTTCTTATAAGTCTCTGTTAAGTCACCTATATGGCATTGACCTCAAATTCTATTGATATTCTGCAGTACTTTAGCTGTTCACTCGTGAAAGACAGCCCTATTGTGATGGGCTACATCTGAAGATTTACTGGGTTCTTGTGTTTATATATAGTGAAAAAAGAGGGAGACACGCATTAGCAGGAATTAAGTCGAGGACGGTGTTAGGATGTGAGGATGTTTTGGTGGGCAAGTTGCCATCCCTGGAGAATGGGGAAACTAAATTTGAATTGGGGGACTTGAGTAGTGCATGTGACGCAGTGGTGGCAGGCACCAAAGTTCCTCAAGTCGTACTGCAGAATGTTCTCGGCGGGTGGCTGCCAGGCATGCCTAGTCGGGCAGTTGTTCCGTGCTCATTCGTATGCTCAGCCAGTGTAGTGGTGGTCGTGCCTATACAGGGCGTTACAAAAAGGTACGGCCAAACTTTCAGGAAACATTCCTCACACACAAATAAAAAAAAAAAGATGTTATGTGGACATGTGTCCGGAAACGCTTAATTTCCATGTTAGAGCTCATTTTAGTTTCGTCAGTATGTTCTTCCACCTATGCTCAATGGAGCACGTTATCACGATTTCATACGGGATACTCTACCTGTGCTGCTAGAACATGTGCCTTTACAAGTACGACACAACACGTGGTTCATGCACGATGGAGCTCCTGCACATTTCAGTCGAAGGGTTCGTACGCTTCTCAACAACAGATTCGGTGACCGACGGATTGGTAGAGGCGGACCAATTCCGTGGCCTCCACGCTCTCCTGACCTCAACCCTCTTGACTTTCATTTATGGGGGCATTTGAAAGCTCTTGTCTACGCAACCCCAGTACCAAATGTAGAGACTCTTGGTGCTCGTATTGTGGACGGCTGTGATACAATACGCCATTCTCCAGGGCTGCATCAGCGCATCAGGGATTCCGTGCGACAGAGGGTGGATGCTCGTATCCTCGCTAACGGTGGACATTTTGAACATTTCCTGTAACAGAGTGTTTGAAGTCACGCTGGTACGTTCTGTTGCTGTGTGTTTCATTTCCATGGTTAATGTGATTTGAAGAGAAGTAATAAAATGAGCTCTAACATGGAAAGTAAGCGTTTCCGGACACTTGTCGACATAACATATTTTCTTTCTTTGTGTGTGAGGAATGTTTCCTGAAAGTTTGGCCGTACCTTTTTGTAACACCCTGTATAAAGTGTTGTGCAGTGAACAGAGCATGTGTCATTTGACATGCCCTCTGCCCGTGCAATTGTAGGATCTAGTAGTGTCGAGGCTCGAGTAGGTGGTGGTAGGAGGGCGAGTGGGCCAAGTTTTATAGTGAGGACGATTGCACGGGTAGGAACCTTGTGGTAGGGCTAATGGTTTGGGAATGTGATAGGGTTTGCCCAGGCTATGGTTTGCCCAGGCTGTTATCTGTGATGGCAGGCAACAGTGCGTGGTGTAGGGAGGATGTTGGAGAGACAGTATCCCATTTCAGGCTGAACTTGGGGTACGGGTTACTACTTTCTTAGCACCACTCACAGATTAGACCTTAGACCTGTTACGACTGACCCTTTTCTGCTTACGAGGAGTGGTCTGTGATCGTGGGGCGTGCAATCGACATGTCACTGAGCCCTCCAGCTGTTACTGCCAGTAGACGAATCCTCACACTGCCGTCCTTTAATACTCGAGCAGCTTCTTATTTGGCCTGACGAGGCCATTTCAGATCTCCCTAGCTCAGAAAGTATCTGAACCCGAGTCCTTTCACACCAAAGGCAACGACGCAAACAAATTGGCTGCGGAGGTGATACTTATAAAGCACGGCCATCAATTAACAGCTGATGTTTATACTTACAAGGGAACCTCCCCATCGCACCCCTCCTCAGAGTTAGTTATAATGTGGCACAGTGGATAGGCCTTGAAAAACTGAACACAGATCAATCGAGAAAACAGGAAGAAATTGTGTGGAACTACGAAAAAATAAGCAAAATATACAAACTGAGTAGTCTGTGGGCAAGATAGGCAACATCAATGATGATGTGAGCACAAAAGGGCCATGGTCCCGTGGTTAGCGTGAGCAGCTCTGGAACCAGAGGTCCTTGGTTCGAGTCTTCCCTCGAGCGAAAGTTTACTTACTTTATTTTTGCAAATTTATGATCTGTCGATTCGTTTATTGACGTCTCTGTTCACTTTAATAAGTTTAGTGTCTGTGTTTTGCGACCGCACCGCAAAACCGTGCGATTAGTAGACGAAAGGACGTGCCTCTCCAATGGGAACCGAAAGTATTTGATCGCAAGGTCATAGGTCAACCGATTCCTCCACAGGAAAACACATCTGATATATTCTATATGACACTGATGACATGTGCGTCACATGACAGGAATATGTCGTCGGCCCACATAACTCGCACACTTGGCGAATGGGTAAAAGGATTCTTGTACCTTGCCCGATTTAGGTTTTCTTGTAGATGTGATAATAACTCCCAAAAAAGTGATGAAAACATAAGAGTGTGTCAGATAAACTGCAACAAATGAATGCAACAGTTTCACAGTTGCACAGTTTTCTCTGTGTTCTGCCAAAACATATGTTTTTAATGTTTTCAAATTTTTTCCGTGTGTTGACTGTCAAATCCTGTATATGTCCAAGCAAATCTCAACAGTCCTGGAATTTTGGAGAGCGAAGTTGATTATGTGTGGGTGCCTGAACTCTGATAATTGTCGGAAAATAAAAAATTAAACTTTTCACTCGAGGGAAGACTTGAACCAAGGACCTCTAGTTCCGCAGCTGCTCACGCTAACCACGGCGCTCCTGAGCTCACATTATCCTAAATGTTGCCTATCTTGCGCATGGACTACTCAGTTTGTATATTTTGTTTATTTTTTCATAGTTCCACACAACTTCTTTCTGTTTTTTCGATTGATCTGTGTTCAGTTTTTCAAGGCCTATCTGCTGTGCTAACTTATAACCAAATCTGAGGGGGGTGCGATGGGGAGGTTCCCTTGTTAGTTATATCCAGTCTGCATCCTTGAAGTAATTACTTAAGGGTGCCACAGCATTTGACATTTAAGTCCGTATACGTCACAGGGTACAACACACGACACGCGAGCACTCGTCGGACTGCTACCTGAGGTGCCGACGCACTTTTGCGGACTGACTGCGCTTGTCAGTGGCACCGTTAAAATGGTGTCCGCAACAGTGCCTAACTTTCAATACTGTTCATTTTCAATTTTCGAAAACTACGGGTACACAAAATCGTATTACGGCAGTGCGGGAATTACGAGAACGTCACAGGGGCCGGCCGCGCCTCCCGTTTTGCCGCACACGCACGCTCTCGCTCTCGCCCTCACTCGAATTGCCGCGTTTTGCTGTGCCACCACCACCGCAGCCGCTGACTGTCTCTTCTGCCGAGAAGCTGACGGGAGCAGCCAGGAGCGGAGTGTCGGCGCCGGTGCCGCTGCCGGAGTCGGCCTGCCAGCAGAGCTCCGTCGGGCAGCCGCACCAAAACCAGCACCGACAGCACCACCAGTCGTACCAGCACCAGCCGCCGCCGCCACTGCCGCGGCCCGCCTCCTGCGCCACTTCCGTCAAAGTGGAGCCCGGCTCCAGTGCGGCCTCTGTCGCAGCTTCCGTGCTCAACAGGGTGAGTCCGGTTTAGTATCGGCAAGTGCCTGCCTACGGCTCCTCCGCCATGTTGAGATGTTTATGTTTTCCCACCTCCGCATTGCAAATGTTTTGTGTGAAATGCCCAGTCGGTGCACTGTTGTTTTCACGTCATTTCTACCGACATTGAGAGTTGTTTACCGTATTTACTCGAATCTAAGCCGCACTTTTTTTCCGGTTTTTGTAATCCAAAAAACCGCCTGCGGCTTAGAATCGAGTACAAAGTAAGCGGAAGTTCTGTAAAATGTCGGTAGGTGCCGCCACAACTAACTTTTGCCGTCAAATATATGTAGCGCAACACAGGCATGCTTTGCAGGCATAAAGATAAATACTGGCGCAAAAACCTCTGCGTCAGTAAATAGATTTACCAAAAAAAAAAAAAAAAAAGGTGAAAGACCAACTTTTTTCTCCACCCCGAGTTTCGACCACTACATTTTCATACATTATCCAACGAAGTAAATACAAATTCTGTATTGTTCATCTTCGAATGTAGCAGCCTTTCAATGTACTACGAAAATCTGACTGGCAAGACTGTTTGGGATGTATGTCAATATGGTCAACTCTATGTTCTGAATTTTTTCCTACCTGTCACAAGAGATGGTTACTAATAGGAACTTTTATGAATTGTGAATCACATGCAGTATTCTCTTCACCATAGGAATAATACAAATATAAACATTTTGCCAATGTATTCTTTCGTGTTTGCTGCAATCCCATTTAAATCCTGTCTGCCTAATAAACTACAAAACTAGAGTGAGACAGCAGAAAACGCGGAAGAATATACATATCGTGTCATGTTTATATTCGTAGTATTCTTATGCCGAATAGTGATACAGTCAGGAATGAAGCACGACAACTGACTAGATTTTTAAATCTAAGATGACTCTAATTTCTGTGCAGAATGTAATGTACTAAAGAGGCGCCTGCAAAGATTTTCAAACGGAGAAAAATTTTCACTAAACTCATGCATTTTCAGCTTAGAGTGACGTAAACACCTGTAACAAAGAGAACGGCGCTTATCACATCAAAGAAAAATAAGCAATCAATTCAAACCAGACGAAGCACGTGAAAAAGGAAGGGTACCCGTATAAATACGGACGGAGCGCCTGACGCATAGCAGTAGCTACCTGGTAAAGCTTAACTGCTAAGCTTAAGACTCAAACCAAACTACTGTAGCTGTATCGTCATTCATTCGACCTAAATTGTGTCTCATATTACAATGGACCAACTTTGTTTCGATTTGGAGGTGCGGCCTAAAACTTTTCTCTACCCTTGAATTTCGAGTCTCAAATTTCAGGTGTGGCTTAGATTCGGGAAATTTTTTTTCCCTTGATTTCGAGTCTCATTTTTCAGGTGCGGCATAGATTGGAATAAATACGGTAGTTTTTGGGGTTTTGTAAAATTCCCGGATTCGTCTCGTCACTGTGCAGCCTGTGAAAAGGATTGCGGAAGACTCCCAAATAAATTTCAAAGTACAGTGCAGTTTTAACACCAATATATTTCCAGGACTCTGGTGTCTGAGCCTAGTGAACTGTACCGGTTACGTCACGTTTACCAAAAGTTGCCATCAAACGACACAGAGTTCACAACAATCGACAAAAGAGTGAACCTACAATACATTTGCTCGCAACCCTAGCCAAAAAACGAGTGCTCCGAGGCGCCTGGGTGACCTGTATTTATACTTTTGTTAACAATTACATACAATGAAAATTACAATTTTATCTAAAATCACAATTAAAAGTTAAACCGAATATGGGATACACATTGCTAAAAATTTCCAGTCTCAGTGCTGAACAAGGTGAACCTATTTTCAACTTAGTTA
Source organism: Schistocerca americana (assembly GCF_021461395.2). Taxonomy (NCBI): domain Eukaryota; kingdom Metazoa; phylum Arthropoda; class Insecta; order Orthoptera; family Acrididae; genus Schistocerca; species Schistocerca americana. Next base: position 186,694,353 of record NC_060129.1, on the reverse strand, counting down.
CGAGTTAATATAACATTTTCTGACTAATTATGTTACAGGTAACAATTACATTTCTAAATTTGTTTATAACAAATCAACTAGTGCCTGAATTTTAGTGCTAACATATATCGGAGATTCAATTGACGTGCTTTATTTATATGTTCTATTTAATTTGCTGTAGTAATTTTATGATGATAGGTTTACTGGTACATCCTGACCATGTGCTACATTTCTTTCTATTAGTTACAATATTGATTTCACATTTATATTGTGTTTCTCACATAAGATCAGTGTTAATCAGCAAAGCATCGTTTTCGAATTCTATGTATACTGAAATAGTAGTTATTTGTGTATGTAATTTGGAAGCATCTTTAATGCTCTCCGAGAGGTTCTGATGGGTAGCAATGAGATACAATAATATTTCAGCCTGTCTACAGTTCCTTTCAGTGCACAGTGAGCACATTGTTTAAAGTCACTACCTACACCCTGCTGCTACACGTTGTACCAGCACGAATATGACCACAGATCTGTGTGTGAAACGGCATACGATGGTCACAATTGCACCTACAGAAGTTGAAACATTCAATCGTATGTGTGCTTTCGACTTGGGATAACATCTGTTGCTGTGCACTTTGTGGCACCTGCGACGTGCTGACGAAGTGATTTCGAGAAGAAAGGAGGTCAAATATGGCAACTTACCAGGTGTTACCGGTATGAAATGAGCGTTAAGATACAAATGAGTCTCGGTCCAGTACACAGTTTTAATCTGCCAGGAAGTTTCATATCAGCGCACACTCCACTGTAGAGTGAAAATTTCATTCTAGAAACATCCCCCAGGCTGTGACTAAGCCATGTCTCCGCAATATCCTTTCTTTCAGGAATGCTAGTTCTGCAGGGTTCGCAGGAGAGTTTCTGTTAAGTTTGGAAGGTAGGAGACGAGGTACTGGCAGAAGTAAAGCTGTGAGGACGGGGCGTGAGTCGTGCTTGGGTAGCTCAGTTGGTAGAGCACTTGCCCGCGATAGACAAAGGTCCCGAGTTCGAGTCTCGGCCTGGCACACAGTTTTAATCTGCCAGGAAGTTTGATATCAGCGCACACTCCGCTGCAGAGTGAAACTCTCATTCTGGATTTCCACGATTCTTTCCCTCGGGTCGAACAGACCTGAGACCATTCGTGGCAGCCTTGTCTGTTCACGTCCAGTATCCCTTGTTACTCCTACTTTGTACAGGTACCGCACACTTTAGCAGTATTCTAAGGTGGAACATACGAATGATTTATAAGCTTCAAACTGACTGCATTTCCCTAGTGTCGTACCAGTGAACCGAAGTGAGCCAACTGCTTTAACTATGACTGGCCCGAGGGATTGTTCCATTTCACATGCTTACAAAAGTGTTACATGCAAGTATTTGTAAGAGTTGACTGATTACTATTGTGATTCACTGATATTGTAGTTCCAGGTTACCACTTTTCTACATTCTGTGGCATGCGCAATTTTAAATTTATGTACACTTAATGCAAGTTGTCAGTCTTTGTGCCGAGTTGAAATCTTAATGTGATCTTACTCGATACCTGTAGAGCTTTTTTCAGGAATAATTCACTACGGCGAGTGTAACGCGTGTCCGCATTCTGTGCAGGGCGCGTCAGATGGCTCACAGAAATGCTGCCGCACATCGGGCGAGGAGGAGACGGAAGCAGAGGACAGCGGCTCGGGGTCCGGGCTGCGGGGGCGGGGGCAGTCGAGTTCCTCCTACACCTACTCCTTCCTGCGCTCCGACGGCGACAGCTGTCGCGATGCGGACGGGGCCGCCACGGGGGCAGAGGTATGCAACTGACGTGACGGAAATTGATGAGCCAAAACATCGTGACCTCTTGCCTAATAGTCGTCAGTCCATCTTTGGAATGTAATGCAGCAGCGATTTTGTGTGCCACGGATTCGACAAATACTTTTCCAGAGGCGGCGCCATTTGTGCCATTAGGAAAGACTAGGGAGCCGCATAGGGTGGCAGAGGGCGGAAATATGTGGTGTTTCAAAAAGAATGACCTGATTTCACAACTCCATATTTATCTATAAAAACATGCTACAAACACGGGATGAATAGCAAAATACTCACAAAATATTAAAGTTTTAGCTATGCAAATACAAATGCTCTGTGTCGACTAGCTGCAGCACGATTGACACTTAGATGATAGCCACATTCGTCATAGACTTTATATGATGGAGCTGCTTTTACAGAAGTTATGGCAGCTGTTATTTTGATCTTCAGTACTTCTATGTCGTCCTCACAAGAAGAAAATTGCACCGGGTCATGTCTGGCAGTCTTGGGGGCCGAGAATGCAGAGCAGTGTCTCGGAGTCCCACGCACTCCATCCGGCGTTGAGGCAGAGTGTCAGTGGGAAGCTGATGTGCAATGTTGTGCAGTTCCAGCCTGTCGGAAAATGAAGTCACCAGAGTCCTCCTGTAGTTGTGGATAATTCTAATTATGCAGCATTTGAAGGTAGCTCATTCCAGTCACAGCTTTTTCCTGAAAAAAGAAGAGATCATAATCTTACCTTTGCACAAGTATCTTGCCTTCGAATTGGCAATACCAATGACAAATGCTTTTGGGTGCAAGCAGATCAGTGCCAAACACTGACAAAAAGCACACTGGCTGGTAATAGTCACTGATTCACTCTTTGCAAACATACAAAACACCTTCTGTTGACTGCATGCCATCTTACTTCTGACTGACGCAAACTGAGAAGATACATTGACTTACATCTAACAGCAATTGAATGAACTCTAGGCCATGCCCATTCAAACAGCTGGCACGTTCCATGTTTCATAACTATTGCCATCCAAAATCAGGTCTTTTTTTTTTTTGAAAATCCCTGTATTTAATTTCAAATCAAACAGTGAAAAAAATGAGCCCCTAATTCATTTATTTTGGGAAATTCCAAAAATTGAGGACAAAAAGTAAGAAACTGAGGACAGGACAAAGCATGAAAATTGAGGACTGTCCCCAGAAAATTATGATGTCTGGTCACCTTAATTCAATGATTAAAAGTGTAATAGGAAATTGGTATTTCGTGCCTTTGGTGATGGTGGAGAGGAGGGGGCTCATATCGGGGTGACCAATGGTAGTAAACAAAGAGGGAGAGTCATTTTTCAATTCTTGCCTAGGGCTGCAAAATACGTAGCGATGACCCCGTCCGGAGATACGTGCCACCAGATGTCTGCATAGAGATCACAGATCTCCCGTAAATTGTGAGTGAGTGGTTTATGTCTCCCTTTCATTGTTTTTGTAAAATGTTAAAAGCTGGCCCCCATAGCTTTGTATTTGCAGTTTGGATTAGATTTGTTCTCGTTGCAATGCACAACATCCCCAACATCTTTCTGTTATCTTCAATTCTGCATCCGTTGATGTCAAAATTTCTTTCAGCTCATGCAGCTCCTTCAGTAGATAGCTTCAACAGCCTGCAAAACTAATACATACATTTTTCAAATAATTTTTTTTCACATTTTCTGTGACTTTTTGATCACTTGGTGTGGTCCCCCTGTTCTGCATGGTGCTCATCTTTTCAAAATGACAGCACTGCTACAGTACAGCTTGCACTTTGGTGTGTGACTAATGTTTTACATTATTGATAATTCTGTGAAAGTGTTTATTCTGAATGTTGTAGTTGTAGTTGTAGTGAAGATGTCTTCAAGATAGCTGTACTTTGACTGAAGCAAATATGTACAGAATAAAAACTGAAAATTTCATTTTATAAAGTGATAATTATGGCCTTTTGAGATAAATACCCAGTAAAGCCAAAATATTAATTAGCAGTGAAGTTATTGAACAGCTTTGTCAGCGGCAAAATGCGTGCTTGGAAACTGAAACATTTCAAGATCAAATCCCACAATGGAAATTTTCAATCTGCCCTTAATCGAGCGTTCTCCTCTTAATGATGTGAGGAGCCACCAATAACAAAAGTGGTTCAGAGATCACATTAGACTGTAGGTCCTTTTTCTCCAGTTGAATAACTGGATTAGGTTAGGGACACACAAATTGGTAAAGTAGCACCCAAGTTAAAGGTAGCAGTTATTATTATTGAACAGGTATCACATTCTAAATACCTCGGCTGCAACACAACTTACGCTTATCGTAATAGTACAGATGAAAAACTGCTCAAATTTCAAGCATTGTGTGGAACAATAAACAGGAACAGGCACAGTTTCCAAACCACAGTCCGACGTTGACAATGTAGGGATACCATTACTGTTGTATGAAAGTGAGAGGTAGATTAATTAAAGGAAAGATGGCAGCAGAATACAAGCAGGAGAGATGAGATTCTTGAGGAGAGTGAAGGGCAGCACAAGAAGATATTTCATTAAAAAATGGAGATGTTTGAAATGAGTTGTAATGTACATGCTATTAATGAGGAAGCAATTGAATACAGAGATATGACGATAGGATGAGTGATGAAACACTACGCAAGAAAGTGCTAAACTGGAACCTGAAAGGAAGGAGAGACAGAGGTCAGACAAGGAAATGACGGACATATACTTTGTGAAAATGAAACTGGCTAATGTCTAATCCCACACGTAAAACGATGATGATGATGTGTTTGTAAAGCACGTGTATTTTATCCCAAATGGTTGAGAGGATGAGCAAATTTTCAGCTATTACTCATTAGTGATTGCTTTTCCCCTGTGTAACCTCAACCCTAACTTGCAATTTTGCTCCTTTTGAACAGGCGCAAAAATGGTTAAGGACAGTTTTTGACCACAAAAATATGTATTTAATACTCTTGAATTTGTTATGTGTTTCAGTTGTGTAAGACTCATTCATACTGAGTCCCATCTGACACCTCTGCAACTTTACTTGCATTGAAAAAGTGGACAAATATTGACAGTTTAGGTAAAAATATAGGCCTGTTACTGGTAGCAGTGCATGGGATGCTATTAAGACTTAAGTCTGTGGGCATATGTTGATTCATACGTGAAGGTGAAAAGGAATGGAACAGTTTATGAAAAGAGCTCTTAAATCCCTGGCCTCAGACTAGACAGTGTTTCAGGAAAATACTAGAACTAGTCATGGCAACGGCCTTGGCACATTGTATACACAAATTCCCGTCAGATCACTGAAGTTAAGCACTCACGGGCATGGCCGGAATTTGGATGGGTGACCATCCGGGCTTTCATGCCACTGTTGCTATTTTCTGGGGTGCACTCAGCCTCGTGATGCCAGTTGAGGAGCTACCGGACTAAATAATAGCAGCTCCGGTCAAAGAAAGCCATCGTAACAACCGGAAGTGTCATAATGAGGGATTACAGCAAATTTAGTGATCAATAATCATATATCAATATATCTAAAAATGTATATTGCCACTGAAGCGGAAAAGCTTTATTGCAATTTAATGTTTATTATTGATATTATTGTGAGAGGCAATACTAATTGTGTTGTTTTCCTCATCGCAGGACATGCTTTGGGAGAGAATGGATAATGGTTCGTCTGAGGGAACATCGAAGCGGAGACCTATCCTGAAGGTATGTGCAGTTAGTCTTTTGCTATAGGGACTGTTAAGGCAGTGTCTTGTAACAGCACCAACTTTAATTTTATTCTCTGTGATTTGCTAATACAAGCAAATGTATCCATAAATTTCACCTTGAAACACAAAGATAACTGTTTGGAATAACGAAATGTCCTTAGAGTGCTTTGGCTCTTACAGTATCTGCATTTGTGTTTTTGTGGGGTTTCTTGTATCGGTGCGGCAATGTAAAATAGCTGCAGATGCTACAGAATACAAACATTATCAACCAATAAACCAAACATCTTCGGCTTGTTGAAATAGACTGTCCGATCGAAAGCATCTCGACACCCGTATGTAATGTGGATTTAACCACTAGAAGTCACGAGATGTGGTCCTGCCAGTATAAAAGTACTTTGTTCTCAGTAGAGAAATTATAATAGTAGATTGGGTCAGTCAGTAGAGCGCAGGGACTCCAAATGTGTGTTAGTCTTTGGATGCCACCTGAGTAAGAAATTCATCATAGACATTTTAACCCTTCTAAAGTTGTCCAAGTAGACTCTCGGTGAGGTGATTGTGACGTGGAAACATGGAGGAACAACCACAGATAAACTGAGACCAGGTAAACCCCATGTACTGATGGACCTGATTGTCGAGCATTGCAGAGGACGGTTGTAAAAAATCAAAAACTTTTGTAGTCTGGGCAGCCACTTCCACAGTGTATCATGTTGAGAAGTGAAATGGCTTCAGCTGTAAAATCCTTTTACTCTTAGGCACTACCAGTTTCACAGCACTTACAGCTGAAAATCTGTATATTGAGTGGTAAAACTATCATGCAGAAAACTAATTAATTCCGAATATGAGACAAATCACACTATACAGTGCAGCAATCCATCGTAAGGGTTTGGCTTTGGTCGACGCCTCGATAAAGTGCCATCGTGTGTGGTGCCAATAGTGAAGTACAAAGGAGGTGGTGTTACAAGGTGGGGGTGTTTTTTGTGGTTAGGTGCATTCACCATATTGCGCTTAAGAAAAAGTGGAAGGCTACGAAGAGATTTTGCAGAGTGTTGTCCTGCATACAGTAGAGGAACAGTAGAGTTGATGAATGTTAGCATAGGCATGACGACACACACTGTCTTAAGGGGCTCCGGAACGCCCTATACTTGCAATGTTAAAATAACGCTTATAAATTACATCTTTCCTCACAAAGTATTTGAGGTAGGAAGTTGAACTTTTTACAGATTATTTATTGGAATATGGGCTACAACTTAACACAGGGATTTTACAAAATTTTAGTTCAGATATTAAAGATGATTTTTTTCATTTGTAATGAAAATTCACAACATTTTTTGCAATTTTTTATTTATATATTAAAAAATATACAGTTTTTTGGAAAAAGGCTGTGTTAAATTATGCAGAAGGTACTGTGTAACATTTACTGAACGTTTGAAACAAATATGTTTGGAAGATCCTTAAAAAACATGTAATTAGTATGAGAAAATAAAAGTTTTGGGAATCGAGCGACAAAGATTGGATTAACTTTTTAGTGCATTCCAGGTCCATAGGATGGATTATCTTCGTCCTCTGCAAACTCCTCCTCCAGCTTCCTCTTGTTCCTCCTCCTGTTTACTCTTCCTTGTATTTCTAGACTCTTTACAGCCCCGTCTGCAGCCCGAAGGCGTTCCTTGTCTAAAGCAAGCATCGCTCGTTGTTGTGTTTGTAGATTTTGCTACCATTTTCTTCAGTTGCAGTTACTGCAACACTGTTCCAAAAGGTGGTCATGTATGAACACTTATCACATTTCAGTTGTATTTCACTAGCAAGTCCTACGTGCTTTATTATGGAGAGTTCCAGACCAACTTCACTACAATGAATACATCTTACACAGTTTGAAAAAATTCCTTTGAGAACCGACATATCAAATATTTCATTCACATCCGATTCGCCCATAAAACATTCATAGTTTTCACTCATTGAACCAAGCTTCTTCTGTGAAGTATTTTCTTTCCCACTTTGACTGCTATGGGCAGGTGTACTTGAGAGGTTAGGTTCACTCACTTGGTTATCGTCTTTATTGTTTACAGTAATAACACATACCTTTGGCTTTCCAACATTTCTCCTTTTCTTAAAAGCCTTCAGAGGATTTCTAATAACTTTACTTTTACTCATTATTATACTTCAACAAAAGAGAGACTCAAGAAACAGAATTAATTACGAATATTTTCGAGATAACGACAGAGTAAATAAACATGAAACAATCGACAATCACACCAGCGATATATATTGAACCATCACAGGTTAGCCACAACACATACTTTATCTCACATCACTAAAATGTACCTGATGAACACGGACGTTAATAATAACACCATTTGACAGCAGTTTAACAGCGCCACAGTGGGTCATGCCCATGTAGAACACATTTCAAAAAAAAAAAATTTAAAAATAGTTGTAGTCTTCGGAATTGAATAAATTATATATCTATTAAAAGGTAATAGTCTGCAGATTCAGAAAACGCAAAAAAGTAAAAATTGAACTTTTCATGATTTTGAGCCTTTCCGGAGCCCCTTAAAGCAGCATATGTGGGGCAGCGGTTTGTGGACGATGACATTCCAAAAAATGGACTGACCTGTCCAGAGTGCCAATCCTGTGGAACAGTTACTTAATTTTTTTCAGTGTAGCATACTTTATATGGAGACTTTTTGCTTTCAGAATGCTTGACAATGACTGCGTGTCAAAATTGCAGTCACAGTAAATAACATTTTTAACAGCCAAATGCTGAATGACTTAATTCAAAAAGGATTGAGATAAGTTAGGATTTTGACTTTGCTCCGGCCGCAGTGTCTGACGTCACTACCTTTTCTGACGTCTGGTGTCGAGAAAGCGTGGGCTGCCATTCTTCCACTGACATACAGACACCTCATTGAAAGTTCAGAGTTCAAACTATCCTAGTGGTGAAGGGTGGGCGCATGCCCAATAACTCTCTGTCTACTTCTGATCAGAGAGTGTACAATGTTTTTCAATTGAGTTACATTCATCATATATTCAAATGATATCAACAGAAACTGGTTGGGAATCTCAAACATGCAGTGTAATGAATGTGTTGTGACAAATGAAAATTTGTATCATACTGCCACTCGAGCCCAGGGATCTCCTACTTATCAAATGCAGCTGCCCCAATCATTTTTTTTATATGTACACAAATGGCTCTGTATTCCCACAAGTTTTATAATTACACTACATAAAAGAAATAATATGTAGTTGGCTAAAGAAACTATAATACAGTAACTATAAGTTCTTTCTTGTGGTCTATTTTCTGTAGTTTAGCACGAGAATTTCCACAAGATCATAGAACTTTTTACCTGCCAGTTATTTTTAGAAAATTGGCACACTTTCCATTGTGTTTTTTGGTCTTAGGTTACTGACTGGCCCTCTTTATTTTTCTTCACACTTGTTGTTGTTGTTGTTGTTGTGGTCTTCAGTCCTGAGACTGGTTTGATGCAGCTCTCCATGCTACTCTATCCTGTGCAAGCTTCTTCATCTCTCAGTACTTACTGCAACCTACATCCTTCTGAATCTGCTTAGTGTATTCATCTCTCGGTCTCCCTCTATGATTTTTACCCTCCACGCTGCCCTCCAATACTAAATTGCTGATCCCTTGATGCCTCAGAACATGTTCTACCAGCCGGTCGCTTCTTCTAGTCAAGTTGTGCCACAAACTCCTCCCCAATTCTATTCAATACCTCCTCATTAGTTACGTGATCTACCCATCTAATCTTCAGCATTCTTCTGTAGCACCACATTTCAAAAGCTTCTATTCCCTTCTTGTCCAAACTATTTATCGTCCACGTTTCACTTCCATACATGGCTACACTCCATACAAATACTTTCAGAAACGACTTCCTGACACAGAAATCAATACTCTATGTTAACAAATTTCTATTCTTCAGAAACGCTTTCCTTGCCATTGCCAGTCTACATTTTATATCCTCTCTACTTTGACCGTCATCAATCATTTTGCTCGCCAAATAACAAAACTTCTTTACTACTTTAAGTGTCTCATTTCCTAATTAATTCCCTCAGCATCACCCGACTTAATTCGACTACAGTCCATTATCCTCATTTTGCTTTTGTTGATGTTCATCTCATACCCTCCTTTCAAGACACTGTCCATTCCATTCAACTGCTCTTCCAAGTCCTTTGCTGTCTCTGACAAAATTACGATGTCATCGGCAAACCTCAAAGTTTTTATTTCTTCTCTGTGGTTTTTAATTCCTACTACAAATTTTTCTTTTGTCTCCTTTACTGATTGCTCAATATACAGATTGAATAGCATCGGGGAGAGGCTACAACCCTGTCTCACTCCCTTCACAACCACTGCTTCCCTTTCATGTCCGTCGACTCTTATAACTGCCATCTTGTTTCTGTACAAATTGTAAATAACCTTTCTCTCCCTTTATTTTACCCGTGCCACCTTCAGAATTTGAAATAGAGTATTACAGTCAACATTGTCGAAAGCTTTCTCTAAGTCTACAAATGCTAGAAACATAGGTTTGCCTTTCCTTAATCTAGCTTCTAAAATAAGTCATAGGGTTAGTATTGCCTCACATGTTCCCATTTTTCTCCGGAATCCAAACTGATCTTCCCCGAGGTCGGCTTCTATCAGTCTTTCCATTCGTCTGCAAAGAATTCGCGTTAGTATTTTGCAGATGTGACTTATTAAACTGATAGTTCGGTAAATTTCACATCTGTCAATGCCTGCTTTCTTTGGGATTGGAATTATTATATTCTTCTTGAAGTCTGAGGGGTATTTCGCCTGTATCATACATTTTTCTCACCAGATGGTAGAATTTTTTCAGGACTGGCTCTCCCAAGGCTGTCAGTAGTTCTAATGGAATGTTGTCTACTCTCGGGGCCTTGTTTCGTCGTAGGTGTTTCAGTGCTCTGTCAAACTCTTCATGCAGTATCATATCTCCCATTTCATCTTCATCTTCATCTTCATACTCTTCCATTTCCATAATATTGTCCTCAAGTACATTGCCCCTTTATAGACACTCTATATACTCCTTCCTCCTTTCTGCTTTCCCTTCTTTGCTTAGAACTGGGATTCCATCTGAGCTCTTGATATTCATGCAAGTGGTTCTCTTTTCTCCAAAGGTCTCTTTAATTTTCCTGTAGGCAGTATCTATCTTAACCCTAGTGAGATAAGCCTCTACATCCTTACATTTGTCCTCTAGCCATGCCTGCTTAGCCATTTTGCACTTCCTGTCGATGTCATTTTTCAGATGTTTGTATTCCTTTTTGCCTCCTTCATTTACTGCATTTTTATATTTTCTCCTTTCGTCAATTAAATTCAATATTTCTTCTGTCACCCAAGGATTTCTACTAGCCCTTGTCTTTTTACGTAATTGATCCTCTGCTGCCTTCACTACTTCATCCCTCAGAGCTACCCATTCTTCTTCTACTGTATTTCTTTCCCCCATTCCTGTCAATTGTTCCCTTATGCTCTCACTGAAACTCTGCACAACCTCTGGGTTCCCATCTTCTTAAATTCCCACCTTTATGCAGTTTCTTCAGTTTTAATCTACAGTTCATAACGAATAGATTGTGGTCAGAGTCCACATCTGCCCCTGGAAATGTCTTACAATTTAAAACCTGGTTCCTAAATCTCTGTTTTACCATTATATAATCTATCTGGAACCTGTCAGTATCTCCAGGCGTCTTCACCCTTATAGTATTTGAAAGTCATTGCCTAGTCGTCAATTTCCTAAAGCAGTACTTTGTAATTTCACAACATTGTGTCCCTGACAGGGCTCTAAGTCACTGTATTGCTAGCAACACTTCCAGTAGCTTTGCTGCATTGGACATTTCCTTCTGCCTACAGGATCCACCGTGGCTGGAGAACGTGGAGGTGACGCCGGACCTGATGTTCAGGTACCAGGTGTCTGAACGCGAGTTGAATGCTGTGCTGAAGGATGACCTGCAGAAGTTGCGGGCTATCTCACAGGTGAGTACACGTTCCGTACGTAATACGTAATCTTATGTGCACCACTAAATGAGTGCTTTCGCACTATTGGAGTTCACATAGGTTACTTAAAGTGTCATTTGTATTCTAATCTGAGAATGTCTAGCTATGTCAGGGAAGTCATTGTCCTGTGTAGGCTGTTTTTAATTTTTGAAATAATACTTTGTTTCATGATTTTTTGCTGTTAGCTACTTTTGCCCCCGTTACCTGGTAATGAAACTGATGACGAAAGTTACAGCAGCTTCAAGAATAGAAAAATAAAGCCAGACATAAATATAAAAATTTTTTACACACCTCTGGCGCAGTAAAAAAACTGTGGTCACGTATCTTATTTACGACACATTAGTATGGAGGAACACTCTGTAACGGTATCTGTGATAAAGGTTGCTTAAGAATGTGCACCATTATTTATGTTTATATGGAGGCCCTGCATAGCAGTGTGTCATTAGAATCATGCTTAGCCCTGGGAAGACTTGTACTCTGCTCCTTTCAGACGTGCCAACTCTCCCAATTTAAGCAGGAGGCTCCCAATTTTTCCTTCTTCCTCCCGATCTCCCAACAGTGAAGACCGATCTCCCGATTTTCAGAGCAGTTTCAATACTTTCCTTACTATTTGAAAATCCTGCGCCTTCGATATGTTGGTGGATGACAAGGTATGGCTGGTACTCGTCTATGTTACCTTGGAAGATTGGTGTGGTGGCTGTCGGGAGTGGCAGTAGGCGTAGCTCGCGCTTCGTATCTACGAGGAAGTAAGGAACTTATCGTTGGCAGCATTCAGAGACAAATGAATATCTTTCGAATAGTGCCAATTTCCTCCACATCTGGTAGCACCAGCGCGATCGTAAATCAAATCAAAAGGATGGTTGTGATCTGATGATAGAGAAATTCTACATTTGCTTTGGTGACCACTTTGAAGCCTGAGGAAAAGTCTATATTCTTTAAGTCTGTAAGAAAATGTTTCTTATCATCATGTGATTACATGATACACAAATTTCCATTCAAAGATGAAGTTTTAACGCATGCAGAAGTTGCAAATATTTCTATAATTGGCAAAGCATCATTTTCCAGCCTTAGATTTTTCATAAACAGATTTCCTAATATTATGATTATCGAAAGTGAACACTTAGATACAGAAGTTGATATTCTTCACTCTCAGTTCTGTAACTTTCAGCTGGAAGAAACCAACTTGGCAGCAGAGAGAATTGATGTTCAGTGGGGGTTGGTAGGGCAGAAGAAATCAGCTGATGGGGTTCTTCAGTATGATAAACTTGCAGAGGTGATGCTGGCTATTTTGTCAATTCCACATAGTAATGCGGAATGTGAAAGAATTTTTAGCACAGTTACAAAGACCAAAACTCAGTTCAGGTCCATGCTTTCAGAAACGTCTTTGGAGAAATTTTTGATTTTAAAATCAGTTCAAAATGGCGAGTGCTTTGAGCAGAAATTTAGTTCAGAGTTTTTGAAGAAGTCTAAGTCAGCTACGGATGTGCTGAATAAGAAACTACCGTAATCAGACAAATTCAGACTGATAAAGTATTCAGATTATTTCCTAAGCCTAACATGTACATCCTGTATAAAATTGATTTAAATTTGGGAAATATGTGTTGCGGATATGGGATGCCGTGCAAATATGGGTTGCATTATGAAACGAAAATGTGTCATCATTTAACAGTGATTTATTCATGCAAAAACTGTGCTAATGTCAAAACAGAAATCTACTATACGTTAATTTGTTTCCTCGGATCGTAATTTCGAACTGTAGTTCTCTCGAGAATGCTTCATTTCGATGTGTGTGAATCCAAAGAAACCTGCAGAGCTCATCATTCATATTGTTCAGCATGTTGAGTGATAAATTATACAGTCCGAAGGCGCAGGTATGTCCATTATTTAGTATTTACATGTAAATAAGAAAGCAAATGTAATTGAATTGTTACGTTATTGAATTATTGCAACTTTAATCGTCAGGGATGTGTTGTAATTCACAATAGTACACTGCTAAAATTCTCCTGATTTTTCACTTTTGAAAGTTGGCATGTCTGTCCTTTGCAGCTATTACCACTGAAAGGAAAAAAATATCTACTCTAATTGCAACCTTACACATTGATTGTCTCATATTTGTTTCATTGGGAGTGCAGATCACAATTACTTCATAACTTGGAGCAGATACAGTATAAATTAAATATAACATCCTTATTGAAGGCTCAATGAGAAGTAAGCAGCATTTCAGTTTAGAGCTTCCTTTGTTCATTGCTGTTTGTATTTTTTGAGAGCGTGTCTGCTCCTTGGCAGTCAAGACACCGCCAAACGGCGACGTCGCCACATAGCAGGCCCTGCCCACAGGAAGTGGAGATGTTTACCCGCCATTGTGCCTTGCTGATTACCTGAATTGCACACCTCTCTGTTCAACTCTGCACAGACATGAAACAGAACGACCACACACAGTACATGATTTGCCACTTCTTCCCTATCTAATACTGCTTTACCGTTTTGCCACTATCATCTTTCCTTGTCATAAATAGGGAATGGGGAACATCGTTTGCCTAAAACGCATGTAACATAACACAGGCACAACTTGCGTGTACATCACTAGTGAAAACAGTTCACTTTAGAAACCGTAATAATATGAATTACATTTGGTATTAGTGTAAAATGACGTTACAACTTATACTTACGCGAATTCCATCTGTAAAATGAGAAAATGCAACCCTTATGCAGGTGTTTGTTGCCATGCCATCATCAGCCACATTATGTGCGTTGGTTAACATATAAAATAAAACTTTACTGGCAGATTAAAACTGTGTGCCCGACCGAGACTCGAACTCGGGACCTTTGCCTTTCACGGGCAAGTGCTCTACCAACTGAGCTACCGAAGCACGACTCACGCCCGGTACTCACAGCTTTACTCCTGCCAGTACCTCGTTTCATATCAGCGCACACTCCGCTGCAGAGTGAAAATCTCATTCTGGAAACAATCCCCAGGCTGTGGCTAAGCCATGTCTCCGCAATATCCTTTCTTTCAGGAGTGCTAGTTCTGCAAGGTTCGCAGGAGAGCTTCTGTAAAGTTTGGAAGGTAGGAGACGAGGTACTGGCAGGAGTAAAGCTGTGAGTACCGGGCGTGAGTCGTGCTTCGGTAGCTCAGTTGGTAGAGCACTTGCCCGCGAAAGGCAAAGGTCCCGAGTTCGAGTCTCGGTCGGGCACACAGTTTTAATCTGCCAGTAAAGTTTCACATCAGCGCACACTCCGCTGCAGAGTGAAAATCTCATTCTGGAAACAATCCCCAGGCTGTGGCTAAGCCATGTCTCCGCAATATCCTTTCTTTCAGGAGTGCTAGTTCTGCAAGGTTCGCAGGAGAGCTTCTGTAAAGTTTGGAAGGTAGGAGACGAGGTACTGGCAGGAGTAAAGCTGTGAGTACCGGGCGTGAGTCGTGCTTCGGTAGCTCAGTTGGTAGAGCACTTGCCCGCGAAAGGCAAAGGTCCCGAGTTCGAGTCTCGGTCGGGCACACAGTTTTAATCTGCCAGTAAAGTTTCATATCAGCGCACACTCCGCTGCAGAGTGAAAATCTCATTCTGGAAACAATCCCCAGGCTGTGGCTAAGCCATGTCTCCGCAATATCCTTTCTTTCAGGAGTGCTAGTTCTGCAAGGTTCGCAGGAGAGCTTCTGTAAAGTTTGGAAGGTAGGAGACGAGGTACTGGCAGGAGTAAAGCTGTGAGTACCGGGCGTGAGTCGTGCTTCGGTAGCTCAGTTGGTAGAGCACTTGCCCGCGAAAGGCAAAGGTCCCGAGTTCGAGTCTCGGTCGGGCACACAGTTTTAATCTGCCAGTAAAGTTTCATATCAGCGCACACTCCGCTGCAGAGTGAAAATCTCATTCTGGAAACAATCCCCAGGCTGTGGCTAAGCCATGTCTCCGCAATATCCTTTCTTTCAGGAGTGCTAGTTCTGCAAGGTTCGCAGGAGAGCTTCTGTAAAGTTTGGAAGGTAGGAGACGAGGTACTGGCAGGAGTAAAGCTGTGAGTACCGGGCGTGAGTCGTGCTTCGGTAGCTCAGTTGGTAGAGCACTTGCCCGCGAAAGGCAAAGGTCCCGAGTTCGAGTCTCGGTCGGGCACACAGTTTTAATCTGCCAGTAAAGTTTCATATCAGCGCACACTCCGCTGCAGAGTGAAAATCTCATTCTGGAAACAATCCCCAGGCTGTGGCTAAGCCATGTCTCCGCAATATCCTTTCTTTCAGGAGTGCTAGTTCTGCAAGGTTCGCAGGAGAGCTTCTGTAAAGTTTGGAAGGTAGGAGACGAGGTACTGGCAGAAGTAAAGCTGTGAGTACCGGGCGTGAGTCGTGCTTCGGTAGCTCAGTTGGTAGAGCACTTGCCCGCGAAAGGCAAAGGTCCCGAGTTCGAGTCTCGGTCGGGCACACAGTTTTAATCTGCCAGTAAAGTTTCATATCAGCGCACACTCCGCTGCAGAGTGAAAATCTCATTCTGGAAACAATCCCCAGGCTGTGGCTAAGCCATGTCTCCGCAATATCCTTTCTTTCAGGAGTGCTAGTTCTGCAAGGTTCGCAGGAGAGCTTCTGTAAAGTTTGGAAGGTAGGAGACGAGGTACTGGCAGGAGTAAAGCTGTGAGTACCGGGCGTGAGTCGTGCTTCGGTAGCTCAGTTGGTAGAGCACTTGCCCGCGAAAGGCAAAGGTCCCGAGTTCGAGTCTCGGTCGGGCACACAGTTTTAATCTGCCAGTAAAGTTTCATATCAGCGCACACTCCGCTGCAGAGTGAAAATCTCATTCTGGAAACAATCCCCAGGCTGTGGCTAAGCCATGTCTCCGCAATATCCTTTCTTTCAGGAGTGCTAGTTCTGCAAGGTTCGCAGGAGAGCTTCTGTAAAGTTTGGAAGGTAGGAGACGAGGTACTGGCAGAAGTAAAGCTGTGAGTACCGGGCGTGAGTCGTGCTTCGGTAGCTCAGTTGGTAGAGCACTTGCCCGCGAAAGGCAAAGGTCCCGAGTTCGAGTCTCGGTCGGGCACACAGTTTTAATCTGCCAGTAAAGTTTCACATCAGCGCACACTCCGCTGCAGAGTGAAAATCTCATTCTGGAAACAATCCCCAGGCTGTGGCTAAGCCATGTCTCCGCAATATCCTTTCTTTCAGGAGTGCTAGTTCTGCAAGGTTCGCAGGAGAGCTTCTGTAAAGTTTGGAAGGTAGGAGACGAGGTACTGGCAGAAGTAAAGCTGTGAGTACCGGGCGTGAGTCGTGCTTCGGTAGCTCAGTTGGTAGAGCACTTGCCCGCGAAAGGCAAAGGTCCCGAGTTCGAGTCTCGGTCGGGCACACAGTTTTAATCTGCCAGTAAAGTTTCACATCAGCGCACACTCCGCTGCAGAGTGAAAATCTCATTCTGGAAACAATCCCCAGGCTGTGGCTAAGCCATGTCTCCGCAATATCCTTTCTTTCAGGAGTGCTAGTTCTGCAAGGTTCGCAGGAGAGCTTCTGTAAAGTTTGGAAGGTAGGAGACGAGGTACTGGCAGGAATAAAGCTGTGAGTACCGGGCGTGAGTCGTGCTTCGGTAGCTCAGTTGGTAGAGCACTTGCCCGCGAAAGGCAAAGGTCCCGAGTTCGAGTCTCGGTCGGGCACACAGTTTTAATCTGCCAGTAAAGTTTCATATCAGCGCACACTCCGCTGCAGAGTGAAAATCTCATTCTGGAAACAATCCCCAGGCTGTGGCTAAGCCATGTCTCCGCAATATCCTTTCTTTCAGGAGTGCTAGTTCTGCAAGGTTCGCAGGAGAGCTTCTGTAAAGTTTGGAAGGTAGGAGACGAGGTACTGGCAGGAGTAAAGCTGTGAGTACCGGGCGTGAGTCGTGCTTCGGTAGCTCAGTTGGTAGAGCACTTGCCCGCGAAAGGCAAAGGTCCCGAGTTCGAGTCTCGGTCGGGCACACAGTTTTAATCTGCCAGTAAAGTTTCATATCAGCGCACACTCCGCTGCAGAGTGAAAATCTCATTCTGGAAACAATCCCCAGGCTGTGGCTAAGCCATGTCTCCGCAATATCCTTTCTTTCAGGAGTGCTAGTTCTGCAAGGTTCGCAGGAGAGCTTCTGTAAAGTTTGGAAGGTAGGAGACGAGGTACTGGCAGGAGTAAAGCTGTGAGTACCGGGCGTGAGTCGTGCTTCGGTAGCTCAGTTGGTAGAGCACTTGCCCGCGAAAGGCAAAGGTCCCGAGTTCGAGTCTCGGTCGGGCACACAGTTTTAATCTGCCAGTAAAGTTTCATATCAGCGCACACTCCGCTGCAGAGTGAAAATCTCATTCTGGATATAAAATAAAACTGTACATGACAAGTCAGCATCTAAAAACAAGTGAGTCGATTCATCTGCATCTCTGTCCACACCTATACTCCAAAAGCCACCTTATTGTCTGTGGCGGGGGACACTTCATTACCACTATCATTTTGTCAGTGAATGACATAAAATCATTAAAAGGCTCCATGATCATCATTGCACTAGATAACATAGTACTCCACTAACAGCGATCAACACAGAGTGTCGTGTTATTTACCACTGTCACTTCTCCCCTTGTGTTGTTCCAGTTGTGAATGGTGCACGGTAGAATGATTACCTGTCAGCCTTTGTTTGAGCTCGAATCGCTCAAAGCTTACATCCAAATATTTCCAGGAAATATGTGTAGGAGGAAGCAGCATGATGTTGGCTATTCCCTGAATTTTAAATGTGAATTACTCCGTGATGCACAATCCCGTGCTTTTAGCATCTGTTGTTATAGTTTGGTGGACATTGATGGATCTGTGCAGCTACTTAAGTAAGATATAGCACATATATTTATGATGTGAGTCAATTGGCAGCCTCTGCAGAAAGTGTCAGTCCTTTTGCTAGCACTCCTGCATTTCACTAAAATTTTCTAGAGTTGCAACTTCTTTATACATAGTGAGACTCATAAGACATAACACCACCTGTTATTTTATGAATGATTCATAATATTCAAATGGAGTTCTCAGCAAATGGGCATGTAGAGTGATAAGAAACTTTGTTTGCTTGTTTAATACATCACAGTATTTGTCTTTTAAAGAGTTACCCAACGCTATGAAAATGTATAATCTAATTTAAGAAACCATATTTGCCAGCTGATATAAGAGTATTAAACATGTAACAAAATCACATGCCTTTCAGTCTGCTATAATCTGCTGAAAACATAATTTCGATATATTGAACCATTCATGAAATAAAAGTAGTGGCAGACACTCATTTTCTATGCATCAGCTTCATCTGTGAACAGCCTCATAGGTTTTTCAATGTTTTTTTCTAGGTCATGTATGTATATTGTGGAACATTATCAATTCAAACTTCCTGTGGATTACATTTGCAAGTCCTATAGATAAAGTCAATTACCAATTTTCAAGAAAAAAAAGCAAAGGTAATCCTTATGAGGAGTGTTCTTTACTGAGTATTTGTTACAATGGTTGTAAGAGACAAAACTGTATGTCGAAGTGAGGTTTGACCACAGATCCCTACAGTTTACTACCGAGGAATACTGCAGTGTGATACAGGAACTTTACCAGATAGGACTGATGGAGACCATTGGGGAAAGAAATGCAAAGAAGGCAATCCCATTTCATATTATCACTAAATAAGTGTGTGTATGTCATGGATATGATAAGTAATTCGGGTGGCAATCATTAAAGGAAAGGCTTTTTCATTGCTTTGAGTTTTTTTCGTGTAATTTCAACCACCACTTTCTCTGCAGAAGGGCAAAGTATTTTTCTGACTCGTACTTACATTGGGGGAAATGACCATTGTGATAAAATAAGAGAAATGAGAGCTCACAGTGAAAGAATTAAGTCACCATTTTCTGTGTGTAGTATTTGACATTTTAGTGGCAGAAAAATAGTGTTAAAGTGATACTATGCACCAACTGCCAAACACTTGAGTGTGAACTGCAGAGTAATCGTGTAGGTGTAGATACGGAAGCAAGAAGTCAAAATAATTTGGAAACCTGGAATACTCGTTATGCCGGTAAAACTAAGCCATCGTATACAAGCGAGGAAGAGACTGGAGCATATATATTCCTGAATGAGATTTTCACTCTGCAGCAGAGTGTGCGCTTATATGAAACTTCCTGGCAGATTAAAACTGTGTGCCGGACCGAGACTCGAACTCGGGACTTTCTTTCAGGAGTGCTAGTTCTGCAAGGTTCGCAGGAGAGCTTCTGTAAAGTTTGGAAGGTAGGAGACGAGGTACTGGCAGAAGTAAAGCTGTGAGGACGGGGTGTGAGTCGTGCTCGGGTAGCTCAGTCGGTAGAGCACTTGCCCGCGAAAGGCAAACGTCCCGAGTTCGAGTCTCGGTCTGGCACACAGTTTTAATCTGTCAGGAAGTTTCATATATATTCCTGCAACTCTGCCGTGTAGAAATAGTGGAAGTGTAAGGCACCGACAGAGACAGATAGCTACAGTGTCTGTGTCACGTTTTGTTGCAGCCGATGCTGGTGAACGAGCAGCTGGGCCAGCTGTACCTGGACATGGCGCGCGCCGGCGGCAAGGAGCTGGGCTTCGAGGAGGGCGAGCTCACTTCCAGCAGCTCGGGGTCTGGCAACGACAGTGCCGGGGCGGAAGCCGGTGCCACGACCCACAGGGTGCGTATCAGCGTCAGCTGTCTGATGTCGTTACTATTACCGGCCAATTTGACATAATCACTAGCCATTTGCCTTTGTCTTCATCATTGACATCAACAACAGCCCTTTCTCATCATTACTATGAGTCTTGTGTCACCACCACCATGAGCCCTTTGTTATCCTCATCATCACAACAGATCACATGCCTTCATTACCACAAGTCACACAACATCAGCACAAGACATGTGTCATCATCATCGCCATCAGCCATTAGTCATCACCAGTGGAAAAATGCTCCTTTTGGATCACAAAAAGGTGAATAAGCTCCTGTTTATTAAGAGACTCTGACTGAAAACAGGGGTACCAGCTGTCTCATTCTACCTTCCTCAGCACCTTTAAAAATTTTCCCAAAAATTTTGGCACGTGAATATACTTCCACTCTACCACAAACTCCCCTAATTATAATTCGCTCACACCCACATGTCCGCCCACTCCCACTTGTCCATTCTCACCCACTTATTCAGCCCAGTCATTACCTCTTTGTGTGTGTCACTGTCTCCTATGTCACAGCCACAGCTCCCTTCATTCTGCCCTACTATTACAGTCTGCTCTCACTATCACTGTCTCGCTCTTGCTCCTCTTACTGCTACTATCTCATTTCTTCCTTCTCGCTGCTGCTGTCTCTTCTCACTTTTCCACATTGTTGTTCACATATACTCTGTCTCTCATTATCACTGGCTCCCACCCACTTTCGCGTTCTCTTCCTCTCTATTCCTCTCCATGCTGGCACTGTCTCCTTCACTTTTTTCCTAACACTGTTCTGTCTCTGTCAACTATGCTCTGCTGCCACTGTGGCTCTCTCTTTCTCTCACACTGCAATTATCTCCTTTACTCTTTCTCTACCACGGCCAGTGTCTACTATCGTCCAGTATTTATTACTTTTCTGCCTCTTTTCCATTGCCACTGTCTCCTTCTGTCTCAGCACAAATATGTTGGCATGCCAAAATTTGGCACAATGAGGCAGCTGGTACCCCACTTTTCAGTCAGTCTTTTGAAAAGGAGCATATTTGCCTTTTTCTGCTGGTTCCCTTCTTTTCTCTGCCACAGCAGGCGTCACCCATATGAAAAGAACCTTATGTATCAGTAAAATTTTGATAATGTACTTATGTGAAAATGAAATAATTGAAAACTAATTTTACACCTCAGACTGGATGTTAAGTGCACAAAAATGACTGGGGTTTCATGTTTCTCAACAACATAGACCACAAGGAAAACATTTATTTAGTGTTATTTAATTTTTTTTAGCACAGAAGATATAATTTTTTGTGGTAAAAACTGTTGGCATGTGGACAGACACAGACAAATTGACAAATTTTCAGGCTTATGTTACACTGAACTCGCATTCGGGAGGATGACGGTTCAATACCTCGTCTGGCCATCCTGATTTAGGTTTTCCGTGTTTTCTCTCAATCACTCCAGGCAAATGCCGGGATGGTTTCTCTGAAAGGGCATGGCCGACTTCCTTCCCCATCCTTCTCTAATCCGATGAGACTGATGACCTTGCTGTCTGGTCTCCTTCCCCAAACAACCCAACCCAGACTTATGTTGCTCCGTAATCACGACTTATGTAGTTCCATAATCAAAGAAATCCTCCAAAAAACGTAAATTGATCAAAATATTTCAACACAGTTGCAACCTCACTATTGAGACATGGAAACTTGTCCAGAGGAAAACAGTGTAGACCTTCTGGACAGATTTAAAGTAAAATTTGTCTTTGACATAAGAATTACACTGAAAACCAATCAGTTCCATCTACACATGCAAAAGGGCACTTTGAACTGAAACAGTGGCAGTCTACATGAATGTCATACGTGTGTCTTGTACGCAGCCTGTACATATCATAGTTCAGATGAAACTGGCAAGGAGAAAATGTATTGCGTAATGTGTAAGAATCCGAACCTACTTAAAAAAGCATCCACAACTTCTACACCGAGATAACAAAAGTCATCAGATAGCAATATGCACATATAAAAAAGGTGGTAGTATGAATATAATAGAGGGAAACATTCCATGTGAGAAAAATATATCTAAAAACAAAGGTGGTGTAACTTACCAAATGAAAGCGTTGGTATGTTGATAGAGACACTAATAAAGCACAAACACACACACAAAATTAAAGCGTTTGCTTGTGTCTGTATATGTGCAGGTGTGTGTGTGTGTGTGTGTGTGTGTGTGTGTGTGTGTGTGTGTGTAAGTAAGTCTTTCAATTTCTGGGATTGGAATGACTCCTTACCCTCTCCCTTAAAACCCACATCCTTTCGTCTTTCCCTCTCCTTCCCTCTTTCCTGATGAAGAAACCGTGGGTTGCGAAAGCTTGAATTTTGTGTGTGTGTTTGTGTTTGTGTTTGTTAGTGTCTCTATTAACATATCAACGCTTTTTTTGGGAAGTTACATCATCATTGTTTTTAGATATAAAGGTGGTAGCATTGCGTACAGAAGGTATGAAAGGGCAGCGTATTGGTGGAACTGTCATTTGTACTAGAGTGATTCATGTGAAGAGGTTTCTGACACGATTGTGGCCACGCGTCAGCAGTTAACAGACTTTGAACATGGGGTGGTAAATGGAGCTAGACACATGGGACATCCCATTTCAAAAATCATTAGGGACACCAGTATTCAGAGATCCACAGTTTCAAGAGTGTGCCAAGATTTCAGGCATTACCTCTCATCACAGACAGCACAGTGACCAACGGCCTTCACTTAACGACCGAGAGCAGCGGTGTCCGAGTAGAGTTGTCACTGCTAACAGACGAGCAATGTGAAATAACCACAGAAAACAATGTGGGATGTATGAGGAATGTATCTGTCTGGACAGTGTGGATAAATCTGGCGTTAACAGGCTATGGGTGCAGGTGAGCAATGTGAGTGCGTTTGCGAACAGCATGATACCATCTGCAATGCCTCACCTGCACTCATGACCATATCAGTTGGATCCTAGACAACTGGAAAACCGTGTCCTAGTCAAATAAGTTCTGATTTCAGTTGGTTAGGTGTGATGTTAGTGTTAGAGTGTGGCGCAGATCCCACAAAGGTACAGACCCAGGTTGTGAGCGAGGTGCTGTGTGAACTGGTGGTGGCTCAAGAATGGTGTGGGCTGTTTTTACATGGAATGGACTGTGCCCTCTGGTCCAACTGAACTGATCGCTGACTGGAAATCGCTCTGTTCAGCTACTTGGAGATCATTTGCACCCATTCATGGATTTCAAGGCAGTGCGCCACGTCTCCGGGCCTTAATTGCTTGCGCCCCACTGCAGACTCCTAACTAAGGTATGAGGATATGGGATTGGTTCCCAAGTATGTGAGTGGCTCGAAGACTTCTTAAGTAATAGAACCCAGTACGTTGTCCTCGACGGTGAGTGTTCATCGGAAGTGAGGGTATCATCTGGAGTGCCCCAGGAAAGTGTGGCAGGTCCGCTGTTGTTTTCTATCTACATAAATGATCTTTTGGATAGGGTGGATAGCAATGTGCGGCTGTTTGCTGATGATGCTGTGGTGTACGGGAAGGTGTCGTTGTTGAGTGACTGTAGGAAGATAAAAGATGACTTGGATAGGATTTGTGATTGGTGTAAAGAATGGCAGCTAACTCTAAATATAGATAAATGTAAATTAATGCATATGAATAGGAAAAAGAATCCTGTAATGTTTGAATACTCCATTAGTAGTGTAGCGTGTGACAGTCACATCGATTAAATATTTGGGCGTAACATTGCAGAGCGATATGAAGTGGGACAAGCATGTAATGGCAGTTGTGGGGAAGGCGGATAGTCGTCTTCAGTTCATTGGTAGAATTTTGGGAAGATGTGGTTCATCTGTAAAGGAGACGGCTTATAAAACACTAATACGACCTATTCTCGAGTACTGCTCTAGCGTTTGGGATCCCTATCAGGTCGGACTGAGTGAGGACGTAGAAGCAATTCAGAGGCGGGCTGGTAGATTTGTTACTGGTAGGTTTGATCATCACTCGAGTGTTACGGAAATGCTTCAGGAACTCGGGTGGGAGTCTCTAGAGGAAAGGAGGTGTTCTTTTCATGAATCGCTACTGAGAAAATTTAGAGAACCAGCATTTGAGGCTGACTGCAGTACAATTTTACTGCCGCCAACTTAAATTTTGCGGAAAGACCACAAAGATAAGATAAAAGAGATTAGGGCTCATACAGAGGCATATAGGCAGTGATTTTTCCCTCGTTTTGTTTGGGAGTGGATCAGGGAGAGAAGATGCTAGTTGTGGTACGAGGTACCCTCCGCCACACACCATATGGTGGATTGCGGAGTGTGTATGTAGATGTAGATGTAGATTGGTCGGAAGAACATTCTGGACAATTTAAGTGAATGATTTGGCCACCTTGATTGCTTGACCCGAATCCCATCAAACATTTATGGTATGTAATCAGGAGGTCAGTTCGTACACAAAGTCGTGCACTGGTAGCAATTTCGCAATTATGGACGGGTGTGGAGGAAGCATGTCTCAATATTTCTGCAGGGAACTTCTGACGACTTGTCGAGTTTGTACCACATTCAGCTGCTAAACTACTGCCTGCAAAAGGAGGACTGACACGATATTCTCAAGTATCCTATGACTTTTGTAACCTCAGTGTATGGTTATCTACTTTACACAATACTCTTACTGCTTGTTTCTGCTGAACACTTTATTTACTGTAGGCACACTACTCCAGAAGATGATTCAGTCAGGGAGGGAAAATATGAGAAATAAGTAGTCGCTCGTGTCCTTAGATCAGCACAGCGAGGTCATAATAATTCTCTGCTGAGTTTCTTGATTTGTTTATCAATGTGTTGGGTTCATTTTAACTTGCTATCCAGCTGGTACCCAACACATTTCATACACTATGCTTCAGTTAGTGCACAATTATTAATGTCTACTTCTGGTGTTAGTTTGAAATTGAATAACACATGTCTTTCTGAGACTCACGCCTCTGTCATCTCTCATCTGTGTAGTAAATAGTAACTCTTTCTCTACAGACTCGCAAGAAGCGGCGCAGTTTGGAGTACAGCAAGCTGGTGATGATCTTCGAGGAGAATGCACCGATGCCGTCACCCGTATCGCAGCCGGCGTAGTGGACGCCTCCCAGTCGTAGCCCCCAGGGGGCTTTCTCCAGCAACGCGCCACCACGCAACACCCGCGTTCCTCGAAGGGGTTCGGCCCCGAGCTGCCTGCAGATCTTCGGGATCTGGAAGCGCTCGTCTGCCGGAGCCGACCCTTCCGGACAGAGTCCAACGGTTCACTCGCGAGACGGAGGAGCGTCGCAGATGCCCGTGTCCTGCCCGCGGTACGGCCTCTCCCGCCACCTTTGCCGTGCACCTCTGTGGGAGTCACTGGACCAGGTGTCTTCCCGGAGGCACCAGCACGGGAATGCACCACAGTTTCCCGCAAGAGGAAAATGGTCCCGAAATGGGAACGGCGCATTTTCCCTCGTGGGAATCGCAGCCCGGTTGTCGAGCCTACTTCCCCGTGTACCTGAAAAGCGGACAGACAGTGATAGATCCCAGACTACCGAATTTCCTTTACCGTGCAGGACTGCAGAATGTTCCGCTCACCACCATCTGTCCGTGTCTGCTCTTTCTCCTTGTGTGGAATCTTCTACAGTGCTCTGCCCGGACAGTATTATACCTTGTACCATCACCGCGCTGCTTTCAGTGTGTCGTGTTCAAATGTTCAAAGTGTCTGCACGTGTTCTGCTTCTATATCATTCAGAGCAGAAAATGTGTAAAGTTGCTTACATCCATTTTTTTATTGCGATGGGAGCTACAAGACCGAGGGATCTACAGGCATCTGGGAAGTAGTGCTGCCGTCGTCGCACCAGTTCCGAGGGACCGGTGGAACGAACGACAACGAGAACGGAGGGCGAGACCGGTTTTCCGGATCTCGCCGGGATGCGAGGTGCACGAATGTACGTCACCGGCTGTACCGTCCGTACCTCCGTCTCCGGGCTCGGCAAATACGACAGCACACAGACTTAATTAATTCTCAGTGAGACTGAGCAGTGTTTTATGAAAATGAGCAAGGATGTTTAAGGAAAAGAAGAGAAATGATATCTTGTTTAAATACAACAGACTGAAGAAGAAAAAAGCTGAAATCATTTTCATTAAACGTATATGTTATCAGAAGCTGTGGGATGCTAGTCAGATGCCAACTTTGGAATTCAAAGTCGAGAAAATTTCTTCATTTTTTTCCTCTGTTCTGCTGCGCTTCAGCACTTGCTTCATTTTTGAGCAAGTTCTTCCTAATCCACCATTGTGGATC
Organism: Schistocerca americana; assembly: GCF_021461395.2. Classification (NCBI taxonomy): domain Eukaryota; kingdom Metazoa; phylum Arthropoda; class Insecta; order Orthoptera; family Acrididae; genus Schistocerca; species Schistocerca americana. The sequence goes on along the minus strand of NC_060129.1, from coordinate 186,667,944 downwards.
CTACGATAAGAGACTATATTTTGTGCAAACTTTCAAACTCTATTGAGACTTATTTATTTTACACTTTTCTTACTATAGTCCAGTATAAGGGCTTGTGAAGCCTGTACTGACTAGCTTTTGTACATGTAGTTATGTAAGTTGCAAGAAATACTGCACATTTATTTTGTGTGTGTCTGTATATATACATATATTTGTGGATATATTTGCTAAATAACTTCGAAATAAAAAAAAGTTATTTTTAACACTTGTGTGTGTTTTCCCCCTCTCTTGGAGCATTACACTCCTATAATCCTGCACTATCCAACAAGTGACATCCTTTGTTTCCTATCTGCATAATTGGAATTGCTACATTGTAAGGTAATAACAATAAAAACTTCCTTACATGTTTTTGATTTTTCTTAACACGATTAAGTTGCGTACTTGTATACTTAATATATCTAAAAACAAAGATGGTGTAACTTACCAAACGAAAGTGTTGGTATGGTGATAGAGACACTAACAAACACACACACACACACACACACACACACACACAATTCAAGCTTTCTGAACCCACAGTTGCTTCATCAGGAAAGAGGGAAGGAGGGGGAAAGAGGAAAGGATGTGGGTTTTAAGGGAGAGGGTAAGGAGTCATTCCAATCCCGGGAGCGGAAAGACTTACCTTAGGGGGAAAAAAGGGACAGGTATACACTCGCGCGCGCGCCCCCCCCCCCCCCCCCACACACACACACACACACACACACACATCCATCCGCACATATACAGACAGAAGCAGACATATGTGCGGATGGATATATATCTGTGTGTGTGTGTGTGTGTGTGTGTGTGTGTGTGTGTGTGTGTGTGTGTATATTTGTGTTTGTGTTTGTTATTGTCTCTATCAATGTACCAACGCTTTCGTGTCGTAAGTTACATCATCTTTGTTTTTAGATATATTTTTCCCACGTGGAATGTTTCCCTCTGTTATATTTGTATACTTAATATGTCGCACCATATCAAACACAGTTTTCTGACTGGAGCAAGGATGTTAGTCAGGCTGTCATTTTCTTTGCAGATGATATAGTGGACTAGTATCAATGCAATAATTCTCTCTTCCTTAAGGGGCCCTCACACACTCAATATTTATTTTATATTGCACAATATACAATGACCATATGCGATCAGTATTGACGTTTTGTGCAATACATTCGAGATGACTGCAGAGCTTTAAAAATATTGACCGATGTTAAATAAGTTGTACAATATATTGTACTGTGTAAGATGCACAATACACATCAGTTTCTGCTGAGACGAGGAGAAATTCAACACGCTTCCAAATAAATGTCTGCGAAGAACTGAAAAAATTAAATGACAAAAAATTAAAGGGGTGTATGCAAGTACCTTGCAGTACTCTTGATGAAATAAAATTTCTCATTGACTAGGGAACACCAGATACCTTATGGTCCACAGTTGTAGAGGAAAATAAGATCATCATATCTTAACTGAAGCAGACATTTATTTTAGTTGTAGCATTTCTGGGAATTGGCAAACAGTATTGCTTCAGCTCACCATAGAGAATACACATGTATTTTTCTTGGAACAGTTGTCACTGGATAGACATAAAATCATGTAAGCTAACAATCAGCATAAGTGTCTTACATTGTTTCCAACAGTTGTTACAACAGAGAATATATAGAAAAAGGCCCGTGCGTATGATAAATTATGTTGCTTGTTAAATCTGCAATTAGTTGTTGCGGTTTACTGGTTTATGAATCTATTCTGCTATGGAAGAGTCACTGGCTCACTGAAATGTTCATAGAAAGCTTCTCGGACTTATTTTGCCTGTTAAGCATTATTTCTGCTTGCGTTTTGGGAGGCAAGCAGCTCTGCCGCAACATACACGTACATGGTCGAGTGCTAACATGTTCACTGTGATGGCAGAATTCCAACTGATGTGTCCTGCAGATAAATATTGCACAATTATGTGTCATTCTTGGCCTTGTGCTTCTGTGCAGTATATTGACACACTATTATGATGTTGAGTAATGTACAATCTTCTCACATCAGAAGACATCTTGGTCGTGTGTGGTCAAGAATACTGAATAACTCATCACTCTCAGTCCACGAAGATGTGAGACAGCTAGAATTGTCAAGGTTGAAGTCCCATGAACTGGCATGTAAAATGGCCATGGACTTGTTAAGCAACCATTTCGACCCCAAAGACATCTGTGGGAAAGAATGGGCATCTTCTACTCTACAGGGCATCTTGAAAGTTGAAGATCCAACAGTAAGGCTCAATGGTTTCAAAATAATTATGAAAAATCCGCCTCGATTGCACAAACTACCTGGTGTTTACCTAGGTTTCAGCGTGGGTAACCACGCCCATTTCAGAACAAATATAAAACAGCTTGCCTAAATAGTCGTAGTCAAAGGCTAAAATCAACACCTACAGCTGCAAGACCCCATAAATTTTTTTTACAAATACACGGTACATACGTACCAAGTCAATAATATTACTTATCTCAACCCTGTGTGTGCTGCCTCGCCCCAGCCAATGTACGATTACAGGCTCTCCACCGAACTCAGGCACCGCAGGCCACTCACATGTGCAGCTATGAAAGTCACTGCGCATCCGTGCGGCCAGGAAACGCTCTTCTTATGCGTGGGAGCGGGATTACAAAGTTAACACGGATCGCGACCTAACCGATTGCCAAAAGGTGTCACACAAATAGCAAATTGAACAAATGATAAAAGTGATGTTGTGGGAGTTAAGAAATATTTAATAGCAACGCACGACAAACTTTGTGCACGGATGGTAAATCAGCCACAAGCTAATATGGAGGCCCTAGAATTAGGTAGAAATTACAACTAAACTAAAAAGATAGCTATTAAGGACGTTAATGTTAACTGATAAACTGCACTGATAATATCTGCAGCAGAAACAACCACAGTTGCTACATTGCTATAGTACTAATTGGCCGACCAGGCTGTAACCAGAAGACGTTATAGATTTACAACATACCTTGGCTCCATGATCTTATAATTACATAGTAGCCAACCATGATACATAAAATACCTCCTAAAAGTGCGCAGTAATAAGAAAATACAAATGTTGTTCTTTTTGGCAAACCAAAACCTCAACACAGTAGGAAGGAAAACGTACCAAAATGGGGGGGGAGGGGGGTACGTTACCATCTGTGAACAATCCAACATCGTGCGCATGCATCAACCAACTTTCACGTCATGCAACTTAATGTGAAGAATTAAGTAAGGGACCGAAACCTTCAAAGGAATTTCTGTTTTTTAATTGGAGCTGATGGTTAAGGACATCGTCTTTGGCATACTGCAGGTGTTTAAAAATCTTCATTTCCTCTAACATGTCCAATTTTGAGCCCTTAACTTCAGCATGAAGCAACTCGATACAAGACGGAGGACTCTGCGCATGAGCCATTTGTATAAGGTGTTCTGCATAAGTGGAACCCCTCCTGCCATCACCGCTTCTAGTGGGGATGTGCTCTTTATATCCAGTCATGAGAGCTCGGCCTGTCTGAGCTATGTAAAATTTCGGACAGTCACCGCAAGTAATTATATACACTCCAGACTGAGACAGTTTATCATCTGTGATCTGCAACGAGTGGATTAAATTCTTGTGCAGATTATTGTTGGTGGGAAAGGGTACTCTAAAGTTATAGCTCTAAGCAAACACCCTAATTTGTAGCTAACGTTACCTACAAAAGGGATAGATACTGTTGCCATCGGTTTGTCATTTACCTAATCTCCTAATGTGAAAGCCGTACCATTATTTTTATTTCTTCTCTTATTGTGCTAACATCTCACCAGTTGTGAACTATAACCACTATTTCTAGCGATAGCTTCCAGTGTGACCAATTCGGTTTCTAGCGCCTCTGGTGACGGGGATAGCTGTAGCTCGATGTATACTCGAATGGAAAAAGACCATCTTATGGGCATGTGGATGCGCCGAATCTACAGAAATGATATTATCAGAGTGCGTGTCTTTCCGATATATATTAAAGTCAATGCGGCTATCCACCACCGTCAACATGAGATCCAAATAGTTCAAGGACCTCGTCAAGGATTCTTTCTCAAGTGTAAAACTGATATTATTATGAAACTCATTGAAGATAGAAAAAATGTGGTCTACATCATTTTGAGTACCGTTAACGACAAACAAAATGTCGTCAACGTACCTAGTATAAAATTTTATTTTACTCAAAATCTCTCTACCACTGCCAAAGAAACATAACTCTAAGGAGTTCAAGAAAATTTCAGATAAAATCCCAGCAAGGGGGCTTCCCAAAGACAATCCAAATGGTTGCGAACACGTTCTATCATTAAAGGTAAAAATAATTATATTTCAGGACAATCTGTAGCAACATCATTAACTCATCAATTTCTTTATGCGATAGTCTCTTATAATGACATAAATTATCCTCTAACATGTAGAGGGTCTGGTCCACCGGTACATTCGTATACAGACTTGCTATATCTAACGAGACAAGTTTAGACTCTTCAGAACAGGTTACATTACCCAAAAGCATGGCCAATTCAATAGAATTTTTGACTGTATAGCTTTTACTAAAAACAAAATAATCTTTGATTTTACTATGTAAGCGTTTAGCCAATTTATGATAGTTGCTCCCTGTGCTGTCGACAGTTGGGCGGATTGGGTAGTTTAATTTATGGACCTTGAACTGGCTTCTCAAAAAAGGGGGTTTAGGGTTCATGTTGATAAGTCCCTTTTTCGAATTTCTCCTATTAAATTTTTGGTATTTTGAAGTTCGATTCTAATTTCTTTTTGAAGCGTAGCGGTGGGGTCTTTGTCGAGTATAATTATCCCGTTCTCATGGAAAAAGGCTTCCGTTTTTTCTATATACTCTTTCTTTGTAGCTATAACTATGGAGTTCCCCTTATCAGATTTAGTAATAAGAGCATCATTCTGTATTAGTTTTTGGTTTATATTTTTTAAAACCTTACGAGTGTTATATTTTTGACTGTTATGTGAAAATTTAATCGTAATTTTACAAGCCTCGTAAGCCAAACGAGTTTGTTTATTTTTAGTGTTTTAGCATATTCTAAACCGAGTTTCAAATCCACTATTACGTTTTCTAATGCTTTCGGTTTTAATGTTTCTGATTCAAGATTAAACTTCGAGAGAAGAGCCTTTTCATGGGGAGAGACTGTGATGTCTGTTAAGACACGTTAAAAAAATTGTTTAGTTTCAGTTACAGCATTAGTATGAGTCGTTGACTTTTTGTTATGATTAAGCTTCCTAACTAAGCTCGCGAGCTTATTATCATGTCTGTTGGCAATCTCTTCTTTGCGTAGTGACAGCCATTCGTTCGCCATTAACCACAAAGTGTTCTTTGGAAATTATAGTGGCTGGTACAAAATTCTGAAATTTCTAAATATATCATATAAGCCCTTTCATTCAGATAATCCTTCTTGGCATATAGGTCAGAAACTCTGACATTAAAAACATGGTTAGTAAGCTTCTTTTTAATGTCATACCAGTTGCGAAGTATAACCATTATTTCTAGCATTTGTACAATAAGAAAATAAATAAAAATAATGGTACGGCTTCCACATTAGGAGATTTAGTAAATGACAAACTGATGGCAACAGTATCTATCCCTTTTGTAGGTAATGTTAATTACAAATTAGGGCGTTTGCTTAGAGCGTATAAGTATCCTTTTCCACCAACAATAATCTGCACAAGAATTTAATCCACTCGTTGCAGATCACAGGTGATAAACTGTCTCAGTCTGTACTTGCGGTGACTGTCCGAAATTTTACATAGGTCAGACAGGCCGAGCTCTCATGACTACATACAAAGAGGACATCCCCACTAGAAGCGGTGATGGCAGGAGGGGTTCCACTTATGCAGAACACCTTATACAAATGGCTCATGCGCCGAGTCCTATCGAGTTGCTTCATGCTGAAGTTAAGGGCTCAAAATGGGTCATGTTAGAGGAAATGCAGATTTTTAAACACCTGCAGTATGCCAAAGACGATGTCCTTAACCATCAGCTCCAATTAAAAAACAGAAATTCCTTTGAAGGTTTGTCCCTTAGTTAATTCTTCACATTAAGTTGCATGACGTGCAAGTGGATTGATGCATGTACACGATGTTGGATTGTTCACAGATGGTAACGCGCCCCCCCCCCCCCCCCCCCCCCGCGCCCCCCCCCCCCCCCTCCACCATTTTGGTACGTTTTCCCTCCTACTGTGTTGAGGGTTTCGTTAGCAAAAAAGAACATCATTTGTATTTTCTTATTACTGCGCGCTTTTAGGAGGTATTTTATGTATCATGGTTGGCTACTATGTAATTATAAGATCATGGAGCCAAGGTATGTTGTAAATCTATAACGTCTTCTGGTTACAGCCTGGTCGGCCAATTAGTACTATAGCAATGTAGCGACTATGGTTGTTTCTACTGCAGATATTATTAGTGCAGTTTATCCGTTAACAATAACGTCCTTAATAGCTATCTTTTTAGTTTAGTTGTAATTTCTACCTAATTCTAGGGCCTCCATATTAGCTTGTGGCTCATTTACCATCCGTGCACAAAGTTTGTCATGCGTTGCTATTAAATATGTCTTAATTCCTGCATCATCACTTTTATCATTTGTTCAATTTGCTATTTGTGCGACAACTTTTGGCAGTCGGTTAGGTCACGATCCGTTTTAACTTTGTAATCCCGCTCCCACGCGTAAGAAGAGCGTTTCCTGGCTGCATGCATGCACAGTGACTTTCATAGCTGCACATGTGAGTGGCCTGCGGTGCCTCAGTTCAGTGGAGAGTCCATGACCATCGTACGTTGGCTGGGGCGAGGCAGCACACACAGGGTTGAGATAAGTAATATTATTGACTTGGTACATATGTACCGTGTATCTGTAAAAATTTTTATGGGGTCTTGCCGCTGTAGGTATTGATTTTAGCCTTTGACTATGCCTATTTAGCCAAGCTTTTTTATATTTGTTCTGAAGAAGGCGTGGTTACCCACACTGAAACATAGGTAAACACCAGGTAGCTCGTGCAATCGAGGTGAATTTTTCATAATTATTTCAATACTTACGATTGCTGACGCACTGCAATGCTGAAAATTCTTCAATGGTTTCAGCTTGCCAAGATACAATTGGAGCAGGGTTAACCATTTCAGATGTGGTGTGGGGAGAAGTGTTCCGGTTCTTCATAAATGGGGTTGGGTGGACACCCCATACTGTGACTGTGCTGAAGTTGCACAAGCAATGAAGCATATAGCAGTGGACTGCCCCTCCGTGGCTTCCCTGGAAATCTAGTGGATTCTAACTTGGTTACTTCTGAAGTGGTGGACTGGATCAATGGCTTACATATAAAGATCTAAACTGTATTTTTATGTGTCTGTGGTACTGTATTTTACATGTTACTGTGATGTACCAGTTATTTGAGTCTCTTCCTGTTCCATTCGCGTGGGAAGAGTGATTGTTTGAAAACCTCTGTGCCTGCAGTAATTATTCTAATCTTGTCCTCGTTGAAACTTTGTTAGTAGACTTTCCCAGGGTAGTTTACGCGTATCTTCAAGAGTCTGCCAGTTCAGTTCCTTTAATATCTCTGTGACCCCCTCTCTTAAGGGCCAAACAAACCTGTGACCATTTGTGCTGCTCTCCTCGGTATACATTCCGCACTGTTGCCTGATAAACAAAGTAAGAGCCTACGGAATATCAGACCAGCTGTGTGGCTGGATTGAAGAATTTTTTGCAAACAGAACACAGCATGTTGTTATCAATGGAGAGACGTCTACAGACGTTAAAGTAACCTCTGGCGTGCCACAGGGGAGTGTTATGGGACCATTGCTTTTCACAATATACACTCCTGGAAATGGAAAAAAGAACACATTGACACCGGTGTGTCAGACCCACCATACTTGCTCCGGACACTGTGAGAGGGCTGTACAAGCAATGATCACACGCACGGCACAGCGGACACACCAGGAACCGCGGTGTTGGCCGTCGAATGGCGCTAGCTGCGCAGCATTTGTGCACCGCCGCCGTCAGTGTCAGCCAGTTTGCCGTGGCATACGGAGCTCCATCGCAGTCTTTAACACTGGTAGCATGCCGCGACAGCGTGGACGTGAACCGTATGTGCAGTTGACGGACTTTGAGCGAGGGCGTATAGTGGGCATGCGGGAGGCCGGGTGGACGTACCGCCGAATTGCTCAACACGTGGGGCGTGAGGTCTCCACAGTACATCGATGTTGTCGCCAGTGGTCGGCGGAAGGTGCACGTGCCCGTCGACCTGGGACCGGACCGCAGCGACGCACGGATGCACGCCAAGACCGTAGGATCCTACGCAGTGCCGTAGGGGACCGCACCGCCACATCCCAGCAAATTAGGGACACTGTTGCTCCTGGGGTATCGGCGAGGACCATTCGCAACCGTCTCCATGAAGCTGGGCTACGGTCCCGCACACCGTTAGGCCGTCTTCCGCTCACGCCCCAACATCGTGCAGCCCGCCTCCAGTGGTGTCGCGACAGGCGTGAATGGAGGGACGAATGGAGACGTGTGGTCTTCAGCGATGAGAGTCGCTTCTGCCTTGGTGCCAATGATGGTCGTATGCGTGTTTGACGCCGTGCAGGTGAGCGCCACAATCAGGACTGCATACGACCGAGGCACACAGGGCCAACACCCGGCATCATGGTGTGGGGAGCGATCTCCTACACTGGCCATACACCACTGGTGATCGTCGAGGGGACACTGAATAGTGCACGGTACATCCAAACCGTCATCGAACCCATCGTTCTACCATTCCTAGACCGGCAAGGGAACTTGCTGTTCCAACAGGACAATGCACGTCCGCATGTATCCCGTGCCACCCAACGTGCTCTAGAAGGTGTAAGTCAACTACCCTGGCCAGCAAGATCTCCGGATCTGTCCCTCATTGAGCATGTTTGGGACTGGATGAAGCGTCATCTCATGCGGTCTGCACGTCCAGCACGAATGCTGGTCCAACTGAGGCGCCAGGTGGAAATGGAATGGCAAGCCGTTCCTCAGGACTACATCCAGCATCTCTACGATCGTCTCCATGGGAGAATAGCAGCCTGCATTGCTGCGAAAGGTGGATATACACTGTACTAGTGCCGACATTGTGCATGCTCTGTTGCCTGTGTCTATGTGCCTGTGGTTCTGTCAGTGTGATCATGTGATGTATCTGACCCCAGGAATGTGTCAATAAAGTTTCCCCTTCCTGGGACAATGAATTCACGGTGTTCTTATTTCAATTTCCAGGAGTGTATATAAATGACCTAGTAGATAGTGTCGGAAGTTCCATGCGGCTTTTTCGCGTATGATGCTGTAGTATACAGAAAAGTTGCAGCATTAGAAAATTGTAGTGAAATGCACGAAGATCTGCAGCGGATAGACACTTGGTGCTGGGAGTGGCAACTGATCCTTAACATAGACAAATGTAATGTATTGTGAATACATAGAAAGAAGGATCCTTTATTGTATGATTATATGTTAGCGGAACAAACACCGGTAGCAGTTACTTCTGTAAAATATCTGGGAGTATGCGTGCGGAGCGATTTGAGGTGGAATGATCATATAAAATTAATTGTCGGTAAGGTGGGTGCCAGGTTGAGATTCATTGGGAGAGTGCTTAGAAAATGTAGTCCATCAACAAAATGGCTTACAAAACACTCGTTCGACCTATACTTGAGTATTGCTGATTAGTGTGGGATCCGTACCAGGTCGGGTTGACGAAGGAGATAGAGAGGATCTAAAGAAGAGCAGCGCGTTTCGTCACAGGGTTATTCGGTAACCGTGACAGCGTTACGGAGATGTTTAGCAAAGTTGAATGGCAGACTGCAAGAGATACACTCTGCATCGTGGTGTAGCTTGCTGTCCAGGTTTCAAGAGGGTGCGTTCCTGGATGAGGTATCGAATATATTGCTTCCCCCTACTTATACCTCCCGAGGAGATTACGAATGTAAAATTAGAGAGATTCGAGCACGCACGGAGGCTTTTCGACAGTCGTTCTTCCTGCGAACCGTACGCGACTGGAACAGAAAAGGGAGGTAATGACAGTGGCACGTAAAGTGCCCTCCGCCACACACCGTTGGGTGGCTTGCGGAGTATAAATGTAGATGTAGATACGTTCAATATCCCCTATTAGTTCTATGTGGTATGGGTCCCACACACTTGAGCTATATTGTAGAACCAGTTACACGGGTGATTTGTAAGCAATCTGCTTTGTAGACTGATTGCACTTCCCCCATATTCTACCAATGAACTGAAGCCTACCACCTGCTTTACACACGACTGAGCCTGTGTGATCATTCTATTTCACATGCCTACAAAGTGTTACACACAGGCATTTGTATGAGTTGGCCAATTCCAACTGTGAAACATTGACATTACAGTCATATGATGCTAGGTTTTTTGGTTTTGTGAAGTACACAATTTTAAATTAGTTAAAATTTCTGGGCTGATTGGAAGAAGGTGGACAGGCTAACATTTAGATCTATGGAACTAATGTCAGAAGTGTCTTCTTATAGGCAGAAGAAGACGTTCAACAATTTACAGAAGATCAGACAGGAAAAACCTGTTGAAATAAGCAGTTCTCATAATATGCAAAGATCAGCACATTCCTCAAACTTGGGAACTATCAATAATGGGGTTCCAAAAGGGTCAGTCTTGGGTCCTTTGTTGTTCTTAATATATATTAATGACTTGCCATTCTATGTTCATGAAGAGGCAAAGTTAGTTCTCTTTGCTGATGATACAAGTATAGTAATCACACCTGACAAACAAGAATTAACTGATGAAATTGTCAATAATGTCTTTCAGAAAATTACTAAGTGGTTCCTTGTAAACGGACTCTCACTGAATTTTGATAAGACACAGTACATACAGTTCCGTACAGTAAATGGTATGATGCCATTAATAAATATAGACCTTAATCAGAAGCATATAGCTAAGGTAGAATATTCAAAAATTTTAGGTGTGTCCACTGATGAGAGATTAAATTGGAAGAAACGCATTGATGGTCTGCTGAAACGTTTGAGTTCAGCTACTTATGCAATAAGGGTCATTGCAAATTTTGGTGATAAACATCTTAGTAAATTAGCTTACTACGCCTATTTTCACTCATTGCTTGCATATGGTATCATATTTTGGGGTAATTCATCACTGAGGAATAAAGTATTTGTTGCACAAAAGTGTGTAATCAGAATAATAGCTGGAGTCCACCCAAGATCATCCTGCAGACATTTATTTAAGGATCTAGGGATATTCACAGTAGCTTCTCAGTATATATACTCTCTTATGAAATTTGTTATTAACAACCAAACCCAGTTCAAAAGTAATAGCAGTGTGCGTAACTACAATACTAGGAGAAAGGATGATCTCCACTATTCAAGATTAAATCGAACTTTGGCACAGAAAGGGGTGAATTATACTGCCACTAAAGTCTTTGGTCACTTACCAAATAGTATCAAAAGTCTGACAGATAACCAACAAGTATTTAAGAAGCAATTAAAAGAATTTCTGAATGACAACTCCTTCTACTCCATAGAGGAATTTTTAGATATAAATTAACAAAAAAAAAACAAAAAAAAAAAAAGGAAAGTTGTTATATTAACTTAATTATGTTGTTAAATTAATTTAATTATGTCATGTATTGGAAAATTTGACTCGGTCCACATCATTACGAAATATCGTATTCATGATCCATGGAACTAGGATTAATCTAATCTAATCTAATCAGTTTCCCATGTGGTTATTAATCTGTTGGGAAGGGAATTACGTAAGAAAAAAATTTCTGTTCCCTCGAAAGGAAGAAATTTTGCAATTACTCCACCGAAGGTTCCTATGGAGGATATTATAGCTAATATAGAGCTGGAGATTCGTCAGTTGTCACCACATACAGCTGATGACATCAGGATGGAAACAGCCAGGGTACTAAGTAAAGTTAAGCCACCTAGCAGAAATTTGTCTCAAGCAGAACAGAAGGCATTATGGGAGATTAATGTGGACAGGAATATTATTGTACTTACTGCTGATAAGGGTAATGTTACTGTTGTGATGAAGAGTGAGGACTACCATAGGAAGATCAATGATCGTTTTGATACTAACACTTATAAAAAGCTTCAAAAGGATCCTGCAATGAAAGTGTTAGGAGCTACCAATCAATTAACAAAAACATCTTCCATTCATACAGAGGATAAAAAATATCTATGTAAAACAGAAGCTTACCCTCCTAGATTATATGGGCTACAGGAGATACATAAGCCTAATGTCCCACTGAGACCAATAATGAGTGCTATTGGATTGCACACTCAACAGTTGGCTAGACATCTTGCCGCCTTGCTACAACCGCATGTTGGTAAATCTGATTATCACATTAAAAATTCTGTGCACTTTATTGAAAAATTGAAAGAGATTACTGTCAGTCCAGGTGATATCCTTGTTAGTTTTGATGTGTTATCCCTGTTTATCATGGTTCCTGTTGGTGAAGCTCTTTCATACACAGCTGATATGTTTCCTACTGTCTCTGGCTCTGTTTAGACACTGCCTGTCCATGACTTATGCCCAGCATGATAAGGAGTTTTACAAACAAACTGAAGGAGTGGCCATGGGCAGCCCCCTGAGTCTAGCTGTTGCCAATCTATTCATGGAATTTTCGAACAGGAGGCACTGCAGTCTGCCAGTAAAAGCCCGTTGAAGTGATATCGATATGTGGATGACACTTCTGTGGCATAGAATCACGGTGACAAGGAATTGTATGGTTTCTTGGTGCATCAAAATAGTATTACTCCAAAGCTACAATTAACTGTGGAGAAAAAGAGCAATGGACCACTAAATTTTTTGGACGTATCAGTAATTAAACGGGCAGATGGGAGTTTAGGGCTTTAAATATATAGAAAAGATACACACACTAACAGTTGCCTCCATAAGCATTCCAACCATCATCACAGGCAGAAGAGAGGTGTGATTAAAACATTTGTGGACAGAGCTAATAAGATGTGTGAGCTAGTTTACTTCAAAGAAAGTACAAAATCATTTGTGAATGGCTTTTAAGAAAAATGGATACACTGACAACTAGATAGATTGAGCACTTCATCCAAGAAGGAAAGTGTCTGACAACATTCAACAACAATAACTGTCAGCTGGAAATTTTTTTACTTCCATTTATTCACAATATTACGGAACATATTGGGAAAGTTATGGTCATGTTTCAACTTGAAACAATCTTTAGATACACCAAGGCGGTTAGTGAGTGTTTAAGATCGATGAAAGGTGCACGGCACCCCGTAGCAACTCCTGAGGTGTGTATAGTCCAGTGTAGCTGTGAGAAAGTTTATATTGGAACAACAAAAAGAAGTGTCAATACTCAGATGTAACAGTCGATTGAAACCCAACATGTATTTTTTGATCCAATTTGAAATAAACAGGAATCTCTTATGTAGACAAGTGGCGGATCTGTGCTTGTAGAATTATTGCAACACAACTGCTCACTAAATTATACTTGTATTGAAGTATATAGATCCTGAAATTGATAGGAACATTTTCTGAAACATGTATCTCTTGCATTTTATAAAAATAGTAAAAGTATTGTTAATATTTCATATTTTGAGCATTTGCACACTCCTAAAATGTTAAATGCTTGAAAATCCATTTATGTATTTGCTCTATAAGATCCAGTGCAACTGTTGAAATGTGTCATTAATTTTGAGGCAACAGTTTTTATTGCAATTTTATTAAAAAACCCTTTATAAAAAAACCGAGGATTGTTTGGAATTATATATAAAGGGGCAGCCGTACTGGCATTTTATGTCAGTGTCTTACGAGATTTTGTGCAAGAAGCATGTAACTGCTTAAGTAATATGTACATCAGTGTTGTAAGCATGACAGTATTTTTGGTTCTGTCAATTAACATAACAATTTTGAAAAGTTTTCAGAAATTATTTTCAAAATATGTAAAATTTTATTCTTTAAAGAAAACAACTAGGAAGAAAATAGCAACCAAATTTGTGAAAGACTACTTTATTAAAGTGGGAATACCAAAAGCAATGTTATCAGACAATGGGAATCAGTTTACTTCAAAGTTTTGGAAGGAATTTGTAGTCTTAATTTCATCTTATTCACCAAAATGTAACCCAACTGAGTGTTATATGAGGGAAATTGGTAGATTATGTAGAACTTACTGTCATAAAGATCATACTAACTGGTTAAATTATAACAGTGATTTTGAAGATATTATGACTAGCCTACAACATACTACCACAGGATACTCTCCTTACGAGATCATGTTTGATCTAAAGCCACCTCACTTAATTAAAGAACTTATTGAGTTTCCAGCATGTAAAAGCATAACAGCAGTTGAAAGAGAGGAAGCAATTAGAAGAACCATGAATGACTATTGCAAAGAAAGAAAGAAATGACATGACAAACACATAAAAAAACAGAATTCAAAGTTGGAGATCTAGTCTTGACAAAATGTTACACCAAATCTAAATCTCTAAAGAATGAAATTAAAAAATTCTTTGATATTTATGTAGGATCATTTCAAATTGTTCAAAACCCACATCCAAATGCATACAGACTTGTATATCCAAAGTCCAAACGGTTATTGGGACTTAGGAATGTTACACAGCTAAAATTGTACAGACAACCTTAATTACCCATTTAGCATCACGATATTTGTTCTTTGAAATTTGACACACGATCGGAAATTTATTTGAAATGCATCTTACATTACACAGTCAAGATCATACTGTATACTTTAGCAAACCCTACGGTGAGTACTTTAACCCAGTGAAAGTGAAATAACTAATAGAAAGAAATTTATTCTCATCTCTGTTACAACTGAATATTTGAACTTTTTTTTTAATTCTTATTTCCATGATGAATTACAGTTTAAAAAGTGATTTGAGAAGTTTAAATACTTGAGACTACATTCTGTACACTGTATAGTCAAGGCAAAATCTGGGGTCAAAAATCCTCTCAGAAACATTTTTTCAGTAATTTTGTGGTGAAATTTAACAGGTAGGGGATCTGTGGTACTTTCATAGATACACCATGTGCCATATGTTGCCTTGCCCCAGCCAGTGACTTCATATTTATTTTCTGGAATCACTATCCAGATAATAAGAGCAGTTAAGGTTCTTCTACTATTCTAGGGTATACAGAGTGCATCATGTAAGACACAAGACTATATCTTGACCAGTCACTTTGTGGGGCGGCGGGTGGAATAATAGGTGTGAGTAGACTGCTTCCCTACAACTTAACATACAGTGTAGGAAAAGAAAATAACACCAATTTCATTTTTTAGTAACCAGTATTTTGAAAAATGATCCATTTTTCTTAGTAAGATTCAACATGTAGTAGTTTGCCACTGTGTACCAGTAAAATATACCAGAGTAAGAAAGATTTTGTGGTAAGAGATGGTAAGATTGTAACCTGATTTTGTACACCATGCCTATGAAATGTAAGACAGGAGAACTTGTTTTTGAGATGAACTGATATTGGATTATGACTAGAGATGTTTTTTTTTATGGAGATAAGTGCATAATAACGATGTACGTTGTCATAGAAAGGACTGAAATTCCGTAAGTCTATGAGAGATGATGATGTTGTTGTGCTAGCAGATTTGCAATGAAGTGGATTATACACTGCTATTTGCAATTATGGTTTGATGATGATGATGATGATGATGATGATGATGATGATGATGTGTATATGCATGTAATGGATGTTTAGGTACGTTAGGACATGATATTGGAACACTCAGTTTTCTGCTGAAGTTTGACTCATACAAATTGCTTGGCACCTACCTTTGCGTGTTATGATGCACACTGTAATCATCAGTTTAACTTGATCCATTTTAACTTTGGTAAGTGTTAATGTACTGTCACATGTAACATAATTTCCAATACTGATTTACTGTCTACGCATTCTCAGCTGTTTATTTACACACTCTTCTGCCTGAAGTACCTTTTGCCTCTACTATATACACTATTACTTGAAGTTGATTATCTTACATGAAATATGTCATTGGACTTATACTTTACAAATGCCTTGTCGATTGGAAGGAGAACATATGTGATGCGTGGACCACAATTCTGTAACTTTGTTATGTATCTCTCAGACATGCCTCCTGAAAGAAAATACTGGCCAGAAATGATACATATTCATAAGTGAAACAAAAACATAACAAACTCAATAAGGTGGGATGTGGTGACATCTCATGTCCATACTATGCTGGAATATTATAGATTATGGTTTGAATCGTCACAATCAAAAAAAAAAAAAAAGTTATATAATTTTTCTTTGTCACTTTTTGCACCTGACTTTAAGGTGTCTAGCAATTATATGAAAGTTTATGAATACTCAATGACAGATATTGCTAATTCTCACAAAGTGATATTCATCATATGATGTTTTTGTGGTAAACACACTATTCATTTAAAAAAAATTAAATAAGTATATCTTACCTAATTGTACATGAGAAACTTCTTCTCAAAATGAGAGCATTTTTCACACTGAGATGATCAGCCCAAAGAGGCATTCCACTTTTTAATGTCATTCTCCATAAGGTTCCCTTTCTGGGCAGCAACTGTGGAATATAAAATTATAAAGGATGTAGCAACCAGTCGCAGAAACATAACTTATTTATCTCATGATAGAAATCTGCCAAGGACAGTACTTCTACTTCTGGCATGTATCAGTTAGAAAATGCACCTGTTTTTTATTTCATTTATTTTTTTATTTATTTATTTGGTCCTGTTGATTACATATTATACAGCCAGTGTACAAGTAATATAGGACAAGTCAATTGATGCAATTACAGTAGTACATTAACATTTACACATCACATTGCACAGACATTGGTTTATTTTACAAGAACAATTACTTGCATGCAGTGTTAAAGCCTGCATTATGCCAAAACAGTTAAAGTGATTGTTTAAAATAGTAGAATAAGTGACAGTGCATATTTTTATCTTTAAGGGAGTGCTTTTCTTAGGCAGTTTCCCCCACTCTTGCACATCATAACTCTAAGTATTCATTCATTTTATAGAAAGTTTGTTCGATGGGGAATAATTTTAGTTTCGAAACTTCCTGGCAGATTAAAACTGTGTGCCTGACCGAGACTCGAACTCGGGACCTTTGCCTTTCGCGGGCAAGTGCTCTACCATCTGAGCTACCGAAGCACGACTCACGCCCGGTACTCACAGCCTTACTTCTGCCAGTACCTCGTCTCCTACCTTCCAAACTTTACAGAAGCTCGCAGGAGAGCTTCTGTAAAGTTTGGAAGGTAGGAGACGAGGTACTGGCAGAAGTAAGGCTGTGAGTACCGGGCGTGAGTCGTGCTTTGGTAGCTCAGATGGTAGAGCACTTGCCCGCGAAAGGCAAAGGTCCCGAGTTCGAGCCTCGGTCGGGCACACAGTTTTAATCTGCCAGGAAGTTTCATATCAGCGCACACTCCGCTGCTGAGTGAAAATCTCATTCTGGAAACATCCACCAGGCTGTGGCTAAGCCATGTCTCCGCAATATCCTTTCTTTCAAGAGTGCTAGTTCTGCATGGTTCGCAGGAGAGTTTCTGTAAAGTTTGGAAGGTAGGAGACGAGGTACTGGCAGAGGTAAGGCTGTGAGTACCGGGCGTGAGTCGTGCTTCGGTAGCTCAGATGGTAAAGCACTTGCCCGCGAAAGGCAAAGGTCCCGAGTTCAAGCCTCGGTCGGGCACACAGTTTTAATCTGCCAGGAAGTTTCATATCAGCGCACACTCCGCTGCAGAGTGAAAATCTCATTCTGGAATTTTAGTTTCCATTTGAAAACCTGTACATTGTTTATTTCCTTTTTTATATTGATGGCAAGCTTATTGAAGACCTTTATACCTGACTCAGTAACACCCCTATGTTCTTTAGTGAGAGTTGCAGAGCCTTGATGAAAATTTTTCACCTGCCTTGTGTCATGGTTGTGGATGTCACAATTTTTCTGAAACAATTCCCTGTTGTTGGCTATAAATAACATCAGTGAGTATATATACTGACCTGTGATGGTAAGTATCCTGAGAGATTTGAAGAGACCTCTGCAAGATGTCCCATTAGGGACCCCACATATTAGCCTCACTGCTCGTTTTTGTATTCTGAAGACTTTTTCAACACCTGCAGCATTTCCCCATAAGATTATGCCATGGGAGATAACAGAATGGAAATATGCAAAATATGACAACAACATTATTTCTCTGTCGACTAACTGATGGAGAGCTCTTAGTGCAAAGCATGATGAGCTAAGTTTCTTGACCAGCTGATCAATTTGTTCTTTCCATCTTAGGTGACTATCTTTCTGAATACCTAGGAATTTTGTATGTGTGGTTTCATTAATTTTGTGATCATTAACGTGTATTTCAGGAGCTTTATTTTTTTATTTTTTGTCAGAAACTGTATCATATTGGTTTTTGAAATATTTAAGGTTAGGCTAATCGCAGTGAACCACTTGAGTAGAGACTCTCATGGCTGTATCCTGCATTGTGGAGTTGGGTCCTTTGACGAGGATACTTGTATCGTCGGCAAACATTACTATTTTTGCTCTGTTGTTAATTGTGATTGGTAGATCATTAATGTACACTCCTGGAAATGGAAAAAAGAACACATTGACACCGGTGTGTCAGACCCACCATACTTGCTCCGGACACTGCGAGAGGGCTGTACAAGCAATGATCACATGCACGGCACAGCGGACACACCAGGAACCGCGGTGTTGGCCGTCGAATGGCGCTAGCTGCGCAGCGTTTGTGCACCGCCGCCGTCAGTGTCAGCCAGTTTGCCGTGGCATACGGAGCTCCATCGCAGTCTTTAACACTGGTAGCATGCCGCAATAGCGTGGACGTGAACCGTATGTGCAGTTGACGGACTTTGAGCGAGGGCGTATAGTGGGCATGCGGGAGGCCGGGTGGACGTACCGCCGAATTGCTCAACACGTGGGGCGTGAGGTCTCCACAGTACATCGATGTTGTCACCAGTGGTCGGCGGAAGGTGCACGTGCCCGTCGACCTGGGACCGGACCGCAGCGACGCACGGATGCACGCCAAGACCGTAGGATCCTACGCAGTGCCGTAGGGGACCGCACCGCCACTTCCCAGCAAATTAGGGACACTGTTGCTCCTGGGGTATCGGCGAGGACCATTCGCAACCATCTCCATGAAGCTGGGCTACGGTCCCGCACACCGTTAGGCCGTCTTCCGATCACGCCCCAACATCGTGCAGCCCGCCTCCAGTGGTGTCGCGACAGGCGTGAATGGAGAGACGAATGGAGACGTGTCGTCTTCAGCGATGAGAGTCGCTTCTGCCTTGGTGCCAATGATGGTCGTATGCGTGTTTGGCGCCGTGCAGGTGAGCGCCACAATCAGGACTGCATACGACCGAGGCACACAGGGCCAACACCCGGCATCATGGTGTGGGGAGCGATCTCCTACACTGGCCGTACACCACTGGTGATCGTCGAGGGGACACTGAATAGTGCACAGTACATCCAAACCGTCATCGAAGCCATCGTTCTACCATTCCTAGACCGGCAAGGGAACTTGCTGTTCCAACAGGACAATGCACGTCCGCATGTATCCCGTGCCACCCAACGTGCTCTAGAAGGTGTAAGTCAACTACCCTGGCCAGCAAGATCTCCGGATCTGTCCCCCATTGAGCATGTTTGGGACTGGATGAAGCGTCGTCTCACGCGGTCTGCACGTCCAGCACGAACGCTGGTCCAACTGAGGCGCCAGGTGGAAATGGCATGGCAAGCCGTTCCACAGGACTACATCCAGCATCTCTACGATCGTCTCCATGGGAGAATAGCAGCCTGCATTGCTGCGAAAGGTGGATATACACTGTACTAGTGCCGACATTGTGCATGCTCTGTTGCCTGTGTCCATGTGCCTGTGGGTCTGTCAGTGCGATCATGTGATGTATCTGACCCCAGGAATGTGTCAATAAAGTTTCCCCTTCCTGGGACAATGAATTCACGGTGTTCTTATTTCAATTTCCAGGAGTGTAGATCAGGAAAATTAATGGCCGAAGAATTGAGCCCTGTGGTACTCCATACTTTATATTACCCCAGTCTGATGTTAATGATGTTCCTGTCCCCCTTAAGACAACCCTTTGCTTCCTGTTCTGTAAGTATGCTTCTAACCAAGTCAAAGATTTGTCTTTAATGCCATAATGTGGAAGCTTTTTTAAGAGTGTGTTGTGATCTACACAATCAAATGCCTTGGCAAGGTCACAAAATATCCCCATTGGATACCTTTTGTAATTTAGTTCACCTAAAATTTCATCCGTTAGGTTAAATATAGCTATGTCTGCGGAGGAGTCCTTACGAAAGCGGAACTGTGCAGGAGCCAGTAAGCCATTTTGTGTAGTGTGACTATAATTCCTATCATACACTATTCTCTCAAATACCTTTGAGAATACTGGCAGCAAGGAGATGGGCTGATAGTTGGATATTTCATCCCTTGTTCCACTTTTGTGGATTGGCATCACTACTGCATGTTTTAATCTATCTGGGAACACACCAGTTTCCATAGATTGGTTACACAAATAGCACAATATATAACTGATTAAGTCTGCACATGAGTTTAAAATCGTACTTGATATGCCATTGTATCCACAGGAATCTGAGTTTTTGAGTAATTTTACGGTTTTTTCAATTTCTTTAGGGGTTGTACTTCTGAAATGAAGTGCTACTTTAGGTGTTATTTGCATGAGGTTAAGTAGTTCAATAGCTTCTGTGTGAGCCTGTTTATTATGGTTCACTATTTTTTCAGCTACAGAGAGAAAAAAATTGTTGATGACTGATATCAGTTGAATTTGATTTGCAACCAGATAAATAAATTACGTTTCTGCGACTGGTTGCTACATCCTTTATAATTTTGCAGTCCACTTTGTTTATTTATTGATCTACATCTACATCTACATCTACATTTATATTTATACTCCGCAAGCCACCCAACGGTGTGTGGCGGAGGGCACTTTACGTGCCACTGTCATTACCTCCCTTTCCGGTTTGCGGGAAGAACGACTGTCAGAAAGCCTCCGTGCGCGCTCGAATCTCTCTAATTTTACATTCGTGATCTCCTCGGGAGGTATAAGTAGGGGGAAGCAATATATTCGATACCTCATCCAGAAACGCACCCTCTCTAAACCTGGCGAGCAAGCTACACCGCGATGCAGAGCGCCTCTCTTGCAGGGTCTGCCACTTGAGTTTATTAAACATCTCCGTAACGCTATCACGGTTACCAAATAACCCTGTGACGAAACGCGCCGCTCTTCTTTGGATCTTCTCTATCTCCTCCGTCAGACCGATCTGGTACGGAACCCACACTGACGAGCAATACTCAAGTATAGGTCAAACGAGTGTTTTGTAAGCCACCTCCTTTGTTGATGGACTACATTTTCTAAGGACTCTCCCAATGAATCTCAACCTGGTACCCGGCTTACCAACAATTAATTTTATATGATCATTCCACTTCAAATCGATCCGCACGCATACTCCCAGATATTTTACAGAAGTAACTGCTACCAGTGTTTGTTCCGCTATCATATAATCATACAATAAAGGATCCTTCTTTCTATGTATTCGCAATACATTACATTTGTCTATGTTAAGGGTCAGTTGCCACTGCCTGCACCAAGTGCCTATCCGCTGCAGATCTTCCTGCATTTCGCTACAGTTTTCTAATGCTGCAACTTTTCTGTATACTACAGCATCATCCGCGAAAAGCCGCATGGAACTTCCGACACTATCTACTAGGTCATTTATATACATTGTGAAAAGCAATGGTCCCATAACACTCCCCTGTGGCACGCCAGAGGTTACTTTAACATCTGTAGACGTCTCTCCATTGACAACAACATGCTGTGTTCTGTTTGCTAAAAACTCTTCAATCCAGCCACACAGCTGGTCTGATATTCTGTAGGCTCCTCCTTTGTTTATCAGGCGACAGTGCGGAACTGTATCGAACGCCTTCCGGAAGTCGAGAAAAATAGCATCTACCTGGGAGCCTGTATCTAATATTTACTGGGTCTCATGAACAAATAAAGCGAGTTGGGTCTCACATGATCGCTGTTTCCGGAATCCATGTTGATTCCTACATAGTAGATTCTGGGTTTCCAAAAACGATATGATACTCGAGCAAAAAACATGTTCTAAAATTCTACAACAGATCGACGTCAGAGATATAGGTCTATAGTTTTGCGCATCTGCTCGACGACCCTTCTTGAAGACTGGGACTATCTATGCTCTTTTCCAATCATTTGGAACCCTCCGTTCCTCTAGAGACTTGCGGTACACGGCTGTTAGAAGGGGGGCAAGTTCTTTCGCGTACTCTGTGTAGAATCGAATTGGTATCCCGTCAGGTCCAGTGGACATTCCTCTATTGAGTGATCTGAAACTTATAGGGATTTGATATGATATTTGTGTACCTTATTTCTATATTTTCACATTTATGTATTAATTATGTTTGATCTGAACCAGATATCAGAGGAACTACTTGTAAGTTATCTCGTTATAGCTAGAATTTGATACTTGTATTAACCAATAAAAAGTTAAATATTTCAATTACTCTGTCTAGCAGAATGCTATTGTTTACCCTTCATTGATCAGTTAATAGGGAGTGTTGGGGTTAATTTTCAGGGACTGGGAAGGTGAAGCTGTGGCAAGTCCGTTCTGTAGGGAATGCCGAACACACTTCTCCCTCCGGCACCACAGTGAAGTACTTGAACAGTGGGGGTCCAAGGTAGGGGGGTTTCCTGTCTTAGGGGTCTGTCTCTTTTCTTCTTCAGATCCAACACTCCGAATCTTCAATTTCATTTCTTACTTCTCACCAGAGTACCAAGCTGTCCTTCCCTGTGTCCACATGCAAATGTCTCTATTGCTGAGACCCTTCTCATTTGCCGTATCAGTTCTTGTCTTTGTGACTAAAGTGCATTGTATAGGAGGATCTGGGAAACAAGCCAGCATTTCTGCATTATTAAATCTTTGATATAACTGATGATATGCTTTTGCTAATCTGAGAGCAACTTGACGTACTGGTGGTTTTTGATAAGGACAATTTAAAAATGTATTCTGTATAGATGAATAAACATATACTGTCATGATATATTACTCACTAATGTTTCATTTTGTTGTGTGTTGGAACCCAAAGTCGTGAACACATACTGATGTATAAACATATTCTGTCACAATATATTACTCACTTATATTTTAGTTTGTTGTGTGCAACCACTCACTGTGAAGGAAAAAAGGAAAAAGCAACAACTGCATCACGTTAATGTTAGTTAAGTTTTTATATACAGGGTGTTACAAAAAGGCACGGCCAAACTTTCAGGGAACATTCCTCACACACAAATAAAGAAAAGATGTTATGTGGACATGTGTCCGGAAACACTTAATTTTCATGTTAGAGCTCATTTTAGTTATGGATGAGGCTTCATTCCAACGTGATCAAATTGTAAATTTTCACAGTCAACACGTGTGTGCTGATGAGAATCCGCATGCAATTGTGCAATCACGTCATTGACACAGACTTTCTGTGAACGTTTGGGCAGGAATTGTTGGTGAGGTCTCGATTGGGCCCCATGTTCTTCCACCTACGCTCAATGGAGTACGTTATCATGATTTCATACGGGATACTCTACCTGTGCTGCTAGAACGTGTGCCTTTACAAGTACGACACAACATGTGGTTCATGCACGATGGAGCTCCTGCACATTTCAGTGGAAGTGTTCGTACGCTTCTCAACAACAGATTCGGTGATCGATGGATTGGTAGAGGTGGACCAATTCTGTGGCCTCCACGCTTTCCTGACCTCAACCCTCTTGACTTTCATTTATGGGGGCATTTGAAAGCTCTTGTCTACGCAACCCCGTTACCAAATGTAGAGACTCTTCGTGCTCGTATTGTGGACGGCTGTGATACAATACGTCATTCTCCAGGGCTGCATCAGCGCATCAGGGATTCCGTGCGATGGAGGGTGGATGCACGTATCCTCGCTAATGGAGAACATTTTGAACATTTCCTGTAACAAAGTGTTTGAAGTCACACTGGTACGTTCTGTTGCTGTGTGTTTCCATTCCACGATTAATGTGATTTGAAGAGAGGTAATAAAATGAGCTCTAACATGGAAAGTAAGCGTTTCCGGGCACATGTCCACATAACATATTTTCTTTCTTCGTGTGTGAGGAATGTTTCCTGAAAGTTTGGCCGTACCTTTTTGTAACACCGTGTATATATAAAAAAAAATTTTAAAACAGTCTGTGTACCGTGACTTAATCAATATTTGTACATGTAGTCCAAGTGGACTCTGTGGAGAATTGTCTTTTAGTCAGCCCCAGACGGCAATGTGTGGAAGTGTGATTATTCAGTAAGATATGTGAATGTTGTGTAACGTGCAGAGACTAGTGCAATAACACTTGAGAATTTTGTACTAGTTATATAATTTGAATTCAAAAGTTACAATTTTATTTCATGTAGTTAATAATAATATATCTTTAGTGGTATGTTATCAAAGAACAAGTTAAAATTGCAAAATGAGATTTAAGACAGGAAATGTTTAAATATGATTATTTGCAATTTTGCTGAATTGGACAGTTCTATTCAAAGCAATAAATTACATGAAATATGATGGTCATAAAGAGTGGAATATGAATTGCAATGAAGAACTTCCAAGGAGCAAAGAACCACATTGAGCTTCAGTTCAAAGGTCCTCATTACACATTGAGGAGACTGAGCACTTTGGTATATTATGGTCTAATGCTGTGCATTACTAAGAAGAACTTGGTGCAGCCGCCTACAATAGGAGGTTGCTAAGTACAATCTAATATGGATTTTGAGTATTGTAGTATCTGATACTAATGCTCGTTCCACAATGCATTGACAGAACTGAGAAAGTGTTACATACACCAGTGTCTCCATTGTACTCAGGAGAATGTGGAGGCTGTAATGACTGACATAATTATCCAGAAAGAAGACCAATTTAGCTAACTTCCATTAGATAATTTTTCTCATGGAAATAGATTTACATCATGTTCATTCTGAAATACAAGCTACAGACAATCCTGCAAATTAACTTGTTCTTTCTTTGTGTTATCAATCAATATTTTGTCTGATCCAGTTGAAACTGATACAAAATAATTTATGACAATCTTACATATTTAATTGAAAACATAGTTCATAGTTCATTGTGATGTATGTGTACACTTCATTTTGGAGATTAAGCAGAAATCTGATCTCATATCATACGTAAATTGCTAATCCATCCAACTGATTGTAAAATGAGTACTGTTATGTAGCTATGCCAGAAAAGGTTTTGTTAGACTTTTAGTTGCACAAATCGTTTTGGGGGTTATTGAGATGTAACAGCCCATTAAAACCCATGTAAAACACGTATTTTTCAATCCAATTTGAAATAAACAGGAATCACTTATATAATTGCTTAAGTAAGATGTATATCAGTGTTGTAAGCATGTCAGTATTTTCGAGTTTTGTCAATGTAACATAGTAATTATGATGTGATATAGAATAAAGGTTCTGCAACATAATGTTAGGATTGGTCATTCTTGGTGTAAAAACCAAGTTACAGTGGACATGAAGAAACAAGGTGCTTGTGGCAGCAGCAGATAAAAAGCAGTTGGATGAATACACCACACAAAATTGAAAGAATTTTAATAATAATTTTACAATACCCACTAAACTGAACTCAAAAGGAACTATCGACCAGGACATATCGACAAATCAGCTGTAGCAAAACATGTTTATAAAGGCAGTGATCATGAAATAAAATTTAGTGAGACAAGTGGGCATTCCAGGACATCTCATATGTACAGGGAAGCAATAGAGATTCAGAAACACCATGATAATTGTAAGAGAAAAGTGGAAGTTAGACAGGATATGGCGGTCGACTATGCACCAATGATGTGAAAATCAATTACCTTCAATCAACAATAATGATGTTAGTCAGAGGTAGACATACAGCCAGCCCCACATGACGTATTGTTGTGTCCTCTATGCATTCTATATAAACGGGACCTCCACGGCCTGGCAGCCAGTCGTTGACTTACCTCCGAAGATGTTGCCTACAGTTCTACATCTACATTTACGTCCATACTCCACAAGCTACCTGATGGTGTGTGGCGGAGGGTACCTTGAGTACCTCTATCGGTTCTGCCTTCTATTCCAATCTCGTATTGTTCGTGGAAAGAAGGATTGTCGGTATGCTTCTGTGTGGGCTCTAATCTCTCTGATTTTATCCTCATGGTCTCTTTGCGAGATATACATAGGAGGGAGCAATATACTGCTTGACTCCTCGGTGAAGGTATGTTCTCAAAACTTTAACAAAAGCCCGTACCGAGCTACTGAGCGTCTCTCCTGCAGAGTCTTCCACTGGAGTTTATCTATCATCTCCGTAACGCTTTCGCTATTACTAAATGATCCTGTAACTAAGCGCGCTGGTCTCCATTGGATCTTCTCTATCTCTTCTATCAACCCTATCTGGTATGGATCCCACACTGCTGAGCAGTATTCAAGCAGTGGGCGAACAAGCTTACTGTAACCTACTTCCTTTATTTTTGGATTGAATTTCCTTAGGATTCTTCCAATGAATCTCAGTCTGGCATCTGCTTTACCGAAACATTAGTTTTACAAGTCGACTATGGCCTCTCACCCCAGAAGTTTTAACTAATGAAGACACCAGCCATAAAAGCCTACACATTATGCACAATTTTACATTTCTGAACTTTTAGAGCAAGTTGCCAACCTCTACACCATGCTGATATCTTATCAAGAGATGACTGAATATTTATGTAGCTTCTCTCAGATAATACTTCATTATAAATAACTGTATCACCTGGAAAAATCCTGATTTTACTATTAATATTATCTGCAAGGTCATTAGTACACAACATGAGCAGAAAGGGCCCCCACACACTTCCCTGGGGCATACCCGAACTTACTTCTACATCTGATGATGACTCTAAAAGATAACATGCTGTGTCCTCCCTACCAAAAAGTCCTCAACCCAGTCACAAATTTCACTCGATACCGCATATGATCGTAGTTTTGACAATAAGTGTAGCTGTGGCACTGGGTCAAATGCTTTTTGGATATAGAGAAATAGTGCATGTATCTAACTGCCTAGGTCCAAAGCTCTCAGTATGCCATGTGAGAAATGGGCAAGTCGCGTTTTGCATGATTGATGTTTTTGAAATCCATGTTGGTTGTCATTGAGGAGGCAATTCTAGTCAAGATACCTTATTATGTTTGAGGTCAGAATATGTTCTAAGATTTTACAACAAATCGATATCAAGGATATTGGACAGTAGTTGCGTGGACCACATCCACTACCCTTCTTGTAAACCAGTATGGCCTGTGCTTTTGTCCAAGAACTGGCAACAGTTTTTCGGTGGATGGATGTACAGTAGATTATAGTTGGAAGAGGGCTAATGCAGCTGCAAATTCAGAATAGAATCTGACACGGATTCCATTGGGCACTGGAGAATTGTTCAGTTTTAATGAATTCATCTGTTTCTCAACACCACTGACAGTAATACTTGTTTCATTCATCTTTTGAGGATTAAATTGGGGCAGTTCTCCTGGGTTTTCCTTTGTAAAGGAACATTTGAAAATGGGAGTTAAGGATTTAAGCTTTTGCTTTGCTAACCTCAATTTCATTTCCTGTCTCATTCATTAGGGCCTGGGCACTAACTTTGGTGCCACTAATAACCTTTACATATTTACAAAATTCCTTTGGGTTTTGTGAAATATCACTTGACCATATTCCACTACATTAGTCACTGAAGGCATCATGCTTTGCTCGCTTGACAGCCGAATGCATTTCATTCAGCATCTCTCTATATATAGCGCTATGCTTTGTTTTACACCTATTATACAATAGTCTCTGCTTCTTTACAAGTTTCTTTATAGTGATTGTAGTGTACTATGGAGGTTCCCACCCATTATGAACTGTTCAACTGGATACATATCTATCCAGTGCGTGGTCAACTATTCTTTTAAATTTGAGCCGTAATTCCTCTGCATGCTCCTGTCCTGTGCTGAAAGTTTCACTTTCCCCACTAAGATACAGCACTACTGATTTTTTATCTAGTTTACTGAGCATATGTATCTTTCTGCTTGTTTTAGTTGTCCTTTGTACTTGGTAATCATTGTTGCCACAACTGTGTCAGGGTCACTGGCACCAGTTTTGATGTGGACATCCTCAAAGAGGTCACGTCTGTTTGTTGCCATTCTTCTACATGAGTTCTGTTCTAAGTAGTTTTCAGAGAAGGCATTTTGTAACGTTTCACTCGATGTCTTATCATGGTCACCGCTAACAAAATGGTAATTTTTCCAATTAATTGTTGGACGATTAAAATCTCCACCGATGATTACAGTATGATTTGGGAACTTACACCCAAGTCAAGTGAGATTTTCTCTGAAGTTTTCAGTTTCATCAGGAGATGAATCTCGTGGGTGATAGAAGGATCCAGTTATCATTTTATGCACAACCCTGACACTGAGTCTTGCTCAAACAATCTCATATGCAGTGAAGACATCCATAGGATGAAGTAAAAGGTGAAAAGAAAAATACAAATTTATTCTGTATTCAAAAAGCAGATTACACAGTTTGAGTGTGCAAAAAGTACTTTTTGGCCACTTTAACTGTAGGCGATCGTAAAGTAGTAAATTAAAAGATGGATGTGTTCCAGGGAAGACTTATGGGGCAAACATGTTGCTGCACAAAAAATAATACAATAGTAGACCAAATTAATTGTTTCCCATCCTATCAGAGTCCATGTACAAGGAACTATAATCCCAATGGGAAATACTTAGATCTTATTATTTCAAAGATGTACAATGTTTATAAGCAGTCGTGTGTTCCACGTGCCAAGGAAAGATACATATGAAAACTTTGTTATGTACAAGGAAATGACTGATGTGGAGCAAAATCCATAACCAAAGGAGAGCTAGAAAGGAAACGTAATCTCTATTTAACAAGAGCAGAAAAAGCATGTGCTAGTTTGAAAGCTGATAGTGCACCAACAAAAGAAAATGAAGATGTATACACCTTGACTATTGATTTTCAGAAAACCCTCCTGTTTCCAAAAGTAACGGCATTGATCATACTACTGTAGAAACATGTTCTGTTACAACGTCGGAGTATACAATACGAGAAAAATTTAGGGTATGCTCCTTGTATGTATGTGATCGGACCATAGCAATGAGGGGATGACAAGAAACCTCTGCTTGTCTTACCAAGCACATAAAATACAACCCCTATAAACATACAACAATTTTCAGTGACACTTGTGGCAGGCAAAACCATAATATGAATGTAGGTTTAAACGTAGTGAAATTGACACAAGATACAAGTGTACTCATCATTGATCTAAAGTTCACAGTTTCAGGGCACTCATACCTGCCTAATGACTTTGGTCATACAGAACAAGCAAAATGAAATCAAACTGTCTTCACCCCAGATGATTGGTACAAAATGATACCAACTACAAGGAGGACAAACAATTCTTGTTAATGAGAATGAAAGGTGATTATTTTCTGGGTGTTGAAAACTTGACAAAAATTCTAATACTCAACCTCAGTATGGCGTAATTAATTTTTTACGTGCCCCGAAGTATAAGTGTATTTCCTTAAAAGAAAATACAAACCAAATAAAGAGATTACAACAAAATGTTCTTGTTTAGTTTAAAAGGTAAATTTCTTCAAGATTTGTTAGTGATGTGTCGAACCTCATACAATTAGTTTTATCTGCACTGAGTGAAGGACCATTTCAAGAAAATGAATTGAAAATTTCAGTGAAAACTCTGTTCATAATTTGTTCAAGATCCTCATTTGACTACT
Organism: Schistocerca americana; assembly: GCF_021461395.2. Taxonomy (NCBI): domain Eukaryota; kingdom Metazoa; phylum Arthropoda; class Insecta; order Orthoptera; family Acrididae; genus Schistocerca; species Schistocerca americana. The sequence continues at coordinate 186,638,065 of NC_060129.1, read as the reverse complement.
CGAAGACAGAATGAAGGATTAGTTGACCTACTGTGTTCCTAGAGGCAGAGAAGAAGTAAAATCCTTTCTGTACTAGAAGTTTAATGACATGAACAGAAGACACACTTAAAAGAAATGATGAGGAGGATAGCTATGGGAAACAGAGCATTTGGAAAGGTAAATAGTTACTATTAGCTTTCCTATGGTGGTGAGGAAAACATTGTCTAAATGTTATGTCTGGAGTGTAATGTTCTACAGCAGCCAATCACAGATAGTTAAAAAGAAAGAAGAAAGATTTTTAGGAATTTTTAAAATGTGTCTGTGGGGAAGAGTGCTGAAGGTGGGCTGACAGACTGAAGAAAACTGGGGAAGAAAGAAGATTTCTGAAAGTGACCAGAAAGGGAGCAAAATCTTCACTGTAACCTGTCTGTGTAGGAACTGTCTGCAACAAAGAATTATAGAGGAAAAAGTGGGAGGAATGAGTGGAAGAGAATTGGGATGACAGACAACATTAGAAATGGACAAACTTACAAACAAGTGAAGGAGGATGCTCAGAACAGGACACAGTGGAGATCCTCGAGTTGAAATCTCTCATAACACAGATACACTAAAGAAGAAGGACCTTACTAAAACTGTCTTGTGCCGACCTGCTAAAATGGTTAGGCTGGGTCACTTTTGGTATAAGAAGGACTGCTAGCATTAGGGATTTAGAAATAAGTAAGTTAACGTTTTTTCTTTCACTGGTGTCTTTTGGGATGATATTGTAATGTAACTCCTCACTTAGACAAAAAATACTAACTGCACAAAATGAAGAAATTAGAATTATGTGTGTGCTACATAAATTTATATCTTGCAAACATATGTTTAAGGCGCTCTGAACCACAGCCCTGTAGTACTTTTACTGACTCATAAAATTTATCAACGACACATCTGAGTCTGAGCGTAACAGTGATATTTGCAAGAATAAAACTAGAAATAACAATGATGTGTCTTACCCTATAACGAATCTAACAAAGGGGTGAAATATGCAGCTTTAGCACTTTGTGACAATCTACCTAGACCGAGGACGTTAGCAGAAGGAGAGATGCCCTTACACCACATGAGTGAAGTCACTTCGCCTGAACACGATGGATATGGAATCCACTGAAACGTTGCAACAAGACAACGATGCCACTCGGGTGATAACCTGAGAAGATTTCATAGAAGTCACCTGAGTTGAGATTCAGAGTACAAACAGTAATGGAGAATCAGCTGTTACTCTCCACAAGTAAATTTTGTAGTTAAATTAGTACTTATGGTTTGAATACGGATTGTTCATTTCTATGCTTATAGTCACTCAGCAACTTCTACTTTGCATTTATATGATTTGTAGGTTCCCGAAGGACATCGGAATGAGAAGATTATGGACTAAGGCAGTGTGGTGCAAAGACTGGGAACTGATAAAACATAGCAGAATGTGTTCTGATCATTTCTGTAAAGTGGATATTGATTGAATATGATTGTTGTCTGTTCAGATAAGAGATGGTGCTGTGCCAACATATTCCCATCCTCTCCTCCACATTTGCAGAATATGAGTTGCACTAGATGTTTCTCAAATGGCTTTAAGTTTTCAGTGGTTTATGTATTTGACAGTAGTTATTGTTAGTAGACTTGTGTGGTAGTGGCAGTGGATGTGGATATTCTGTATTTTTCTACAAAAATGCATATGTTTTGAGCTAATCTAGCAAGAGAATTTTGCCATCTGGGAAGAAATTCTTCTTTCTACATAAGACCTTCTTTCTTCATATGAGATTATCATGTTCTGTGCTACAGTTATGTGGGCAGATTCCTGCTTTTCCTGAAAGCCTTATACATAAAATTTTGTTGCAGTGTGTATGTACTTATATGTGCAAAACTGATGAGATTGAAAAGCATTTTACAAAGGGTGTTGTGAATGGGTTGGATTACATAGTGTTTGATCGTTCATCTAAAGAACATGATGCATGCTGTGATGTGATGTGTGACTAGGAAAATGTTCTATTGTAGCAACATAATTGGGTTGATGTACCAGTAGTCTTGAATACAGTTTGTCTTTTATTTCACTTAAAAGGTCATTTCATCTATGCAGATCTGAATCTGCCTACTACTGCAAAATTCAAATAGTATTTCATTATTGGTCTGAAAAACAATACTGGCTATTTTAAGCCTGCCTGTTTGGTTAAATTAACAATACAAAACTGTTGTGTGTATTGTGGAGAAGCTGTAGTATATATAAATGGTGGTTTGCAATAATTCTACACTGGCAGCAGGACATAATTTTATGAACACCTGCTTTTACTGTTGATCACAGTGTAAGAAAGCACAGTTAACAAGTATTGTTCTCTTTATTCCTCCTTGACCAAGACAAATTAAGTGTCTGACAGATGATGTAAGTGTACTCAAGTGTAGGTCAGATATGCATCTCCTTACTGTTATGTCAATGTCAGTGGTTATTGAGTCATCAAGGACTGCGTAATTTTGTATATTTTTGTTCTGTGATTTATGGTTTAGCATAACAGTAAATTTAAAAAATTGCTGAGTCATGAACAACTATTCCTTACAATAAATGAAAGCTATATTTGCAAAAATGTGTTGATTAGATTACAAAATCAATAAATACGGTAAACTGGACTCTTAAATACGACTGTTACTACTTTAGGCGCATTTTCAGCTGTAACTGTGCTTCTTATAAAAATGGTGAAGGAAGTGCAATAAAACAAGTTAATCTTCTTGATCATCATCATCATCAACTCAGATTGGAATGTATACTGCAGAGACAGGCTGGACAGTGAAGGGGGAGGCGTGTTTATAGTGATAAGAAGTGCAATAGTATCGAAGGAAATTGACGGAGATCCGAAATGTGAAATGATTTGGGTGAAGGTCACGGTTAAAGCAGGCTCAGACATGGTAATTGGATGTCTCTATAGGCCCCCTAGCTCAGCAGCTGTTGTGGCTGAGCACCTGAAGGATAATTTGGAAAATATTTCGAGTAGATTTCCCCACCATGTTATAGTTCTGGGTGGAGATTTTAATTTGCCGGATATAGACTGGGAGACTCAAACGCTCATAACAGGTGGCAGGGACAAAGAATCCAGTGAAATTTTTGTAAGTGCTTTATCTGAAAACTACCTTGAGCAGTTAAACAGAGAACCGACTCGTGGCAATAACATATTAGGCCTTCTGGTGACAAACAGACTCGAACTACTTGAAAAAGTTAATGCAGAACAGGGAATCAGCGATCATAAAGCGGTTATGGCATCGATGATTTCAGCCGTAAATAGAAATATTAAAAAGGGTAGAAAGATTTTTCTGTTTAGAAAAAGTGACAAAAAGCAGTTTTCAGAGTACCTGATGGCTCAACACAAAAGTTTTGTCTCAAGTACAGATAGTGTTGAGGATCAGTGGACAAAGTTCAAAACCATCGTACAATATCCGTTAGATGAGTATGTGCCAAGCAAGATCATAAGAGATGAAAAGAGCCACCGTGGTACAACAACTGAGTTAGAAAACTGCTGCGGAAGCAAAGGGAACTTCACAGCAAACATAAACATAGCCAAAGCCTTGCAGACAAACAAAAATTACGCGAAGCGAAATGTAGTGTGAGGAGGGCTATGCGAGAGGCATTCAATGAATTCGAAAGTAAAGTTCTATGTACTGACTTGGCAGAAAATCCTAAGAAATTTTGGTCTTATGTCAAAGCGGTAGGTGGATCAAAACAAAATGTCCAGACACTCTGTGACCAAAATGGTACTGAAGCAGAGGATGACAGACTAAAGGCCGAAATACTAAATGTCTTTTTCCAAAGTTGTTTCACAGAGGAAGACTGCACTGTAGTTCCTTCTCTAGATTGTCGCACAGATGGCAAAATGGTAGATATCGAAATAGGCGACAGAGGGATAGAGAAACAATTAAAATCGCTCAAAAGAGGAAAGGCCTCTGGACCTGATGGGATACCAGTTCGATTATACACAGAGTACGCGAAGGAAGTTGCCCCCCTTCTTGCAACGGTGTACCGTAGGTCTCTAGAAGAGAGTAGCGTTCCAAAGGATTGGAAAAGGGCACAGGTCATCCCCATTTTCAAGAAGGGACGTCGAACAGATGTGCAGAACTATAGACCTATATCTCTAACGTCGATCAGTTGTAGAATTTTGGAAGATGTATTATGTTCGAGTATAATGACTTTTCTGGAGACTAGAAATCTACTCTGTAGGAATCAGCATGGGTTTCGAAAAAGACGATCGTGTGAAACCCAGCTCACGCTATTCGTCCACAAGACTCAGAGGGCCATAGACACGGGTTCCCAGGTAGATGCCGTGTTTCTTGACTTTCGCAAGGTGTTCGATACAGTTCCCCACAGTCGTTTAATGAACAAAGTAAGAGCATATGGACTATCAGACCAATTGTGTGATTGGATTGAGGAGTTCCTAGATAACAGAACACAGCATGTGATTCTCGATGGAGAGAAGTCTTCCGAAGTAAGAGTGATTTCAGGTGTGCCGCAGGGGAGTGTCATAGGACCATTGCTATTCACAATATACATAAATGACCTGGTGGATGACATCGGAAGTTCACTGAGGCTTTTTGCAGATGATGCTGTGGTATATCGAGAGGTTGTAACAATGGAAAATTGTACTGAAATGCAGGAGGATCTGCAGCGAATTGACGCATGGTGCAGGGAATGGCAATTGAATCTCAATGTAGACAAGTGTAAAGTGCTGCAAATACATAGAAAGATAGATCCTTTATCATTTAGCTACAAAATAGCAGGTCAGCAACTGGAAGCAGTTAATTCCATAAATTATCTGGTAGTACGCATTAGGAGTGATTTAAAATGGAATGATCATATAAAGTTGATTATCGGTAAAGCAGATGCCAGACTGAGATTCATTGGAAGAATGCTAAGGAAATGCAATCCGAAAACAAAGGAAGTAGGTTACAGTATGCTTGTTCGCCCACTGCTCGAATACTGCTCAGCAGTGTGGGATCCGTACCAGACAGGGTTGATACAAGAGAGAGAGAAGATCCAACGGAGAGCAGTGCGCTTCGTTACAGGATCATTTAGTAATTGCGAAAGTGTTACGGAGATGATAGATAAACTCCAGTGGAAGACTCTGCAGGAGAGATGCTCAGTAGCTCGGTACGGGCTTTTGTTAAAGTTTCGAGAACATACCTTCACCGAGGAGTCAAGCAGTATATTGCTCCCTCCTATGTATATCTTGTGAAGAGACCATGAGGATAAAATCAGAGAGATTAGAGCCCACACAGAGGCATACCGACAATCCTTCTTTCCACGAACAATACGAGACTGGAATAGAAGGGAGAACCGATAGAGGTACTCAAGGTACCCTCCGCCACACACCGTCAGGTGGCTTGCAGAGTATGGATGTAGATGTAGATGTAGATTTGTTCTCCCTGCTATTGGCCATTCTTGCAACTGCTTATAAAACTGTGTATACTCAGGTGGAATATACCTTTTTACTTTCAGTATATCTTGTAATTATTTTTTTTTTCACGTCAATTGGCACCCATTTTTCAGGGTATGCTGATGCATTGGGAAGTAAAGGAACTGAAATATCTCTGTGGCAGCACAATCAGTGAACAGCTTTGTTTTCACCTGCCCAGGATTGTGTTACAGTCTGTCAAACTTAACAAGAAAAGATACACATGAAAACACCAACAGGCCACCAATGTCTTTTGGTTTCAGTTAAACACCCTTCCACACAGTCATTGCAAAAGGACAAAAGTGACACATGAAATTTATAAATAGAGCGAAGGTTTAGAGCTGCAAGACTGATGCCATTTGATGTTTCACTTCTGTCCTTCTTGTATATAGGCTACCCTTCATCACCCAGTTGCAATATACAGCTCATGAGATATCTGCAATGACTGATTCATTTTCACTAAAGAAGAGGTATTCACTTCCAGTATTTGTCCAATAAGTTAAGATGAGGTGGGGCCTAAAATTCATGTCCATCACAATTTGCATCACTGCCATGGATTACACTCCAGGATGTATCAAATTTTGTAACAAATGTTCTTGGTATCTCCAACTATTCAATGAAGTCGCATAATTGTCCCAGGTTTTATTCAGATTTTATGCATAGATCTGTTATTGTAAATAATGAATAAATATTCACTTTCGGTGTCTGTCCAGTATGTGGAGGATGGGTGAGGTATAAAGAACCTATCCATCGTAATTTGCATCACTTCCATGGATTACACACCAGGACATATCATCTACATCTACCTCTACAGGATTACTCTTAAACTCACAATTAAGTGCCTGGCAGAGGTTTATCAAACCACCTTCAAACTATTTCTCTACTGTTCCACTCTCAAACATCACAAGGAAAATGAACACTTAAATCCTTATGTGCAAGGTTTGACTAGTGTATTCTAATTATGATGATAATTTTTCCCAATTCGCATATCATATCCGTGGCAATCTCTCCCCTATACCACGATCACATAAAACCAGCTGCCTTTCTTTAACCTTTTCAGTGTCCTCCATCAATCCTGTATGATGCAGATACCATACTGCACAGCAATACTCCAGTAGAGGGCAGACAAGTGTAGTGCAGGCAGTCTCTATAGTAGACCTGTTGCATTTCCTAAGTGTTCTGCCAATAAATCGCAAGTTTTGGTTTGATTTTCCTAAAACATTATCTATCTAATAATTCCAATTTGAGGTATTCATATTTTTTAATTCCTAAGTGTTTAGTTGAATTTACAGCCTTTTAGATTTGATTTGTGTGATTTATCATGCAACCAGAATTTAATGAATTCTTGACTAATTATAAAATCCAATCTAAGTGCCAAAAATAAAAAATTTCATTTTATTGTCAAAATCTGGGCTATGTGCCTAACCTTCATCAGTAAAAACTGGGCTATCTAGTAATCAGTGTGGAAATGGTTTAAAACATTGCCACCAGATTTTTCCAGGTGCTAAGTGCCACGTATTCTGAAACAAAATCTGGGCTTTGTGCCCATGCTATTGTTTTTAGTTTGATGATCGATTGTGTTCAAGTTGTAATGGTTGATGTTGTCTGTCGTGTTTACTATTGTGGTTTATGTGATGGATGAAACAAGGAAATGTTGGAAAAGGGGTGAAGGTAGTGTTTCCCAAATAATTAAGAAGCAAAGAAAACCATATGAGAACAACAAGAAAGTTATTGTACCTCAAAAATAACCTCTACCTGATGAGGTAATTGTATATGATAACTTTAATGCCTTAGGGCTAAGGCTTTTTCGAAAAACTTTGCTTGATTATGATTTTTCTGTTGTGTTTTAAGGTATCCTATGTTTAGATTATGCCGATAACGTTAGGTTATGTTTGACTTGGTTACTGGACTATAGTAGACCTACTAACTGTGCAGAGCAGCAAACAAACAGGTTATTTCTGGCAGTTACAAGATATTTACTGCCTCTAATTAGTGTGTTTGTTTGTTTTAAGTTTCATGTCGGTGCTGATATCAATATAGAGACATTGCATTGGAACACAAATCAAACACATTCAATCACTTCTACAAACTAGGTGATAATGTTAAGCAAAACACTTATCTGATGGGAAATGTAATTGTAAGCAATGTTAGAAGAACGCATTATGATTCTTACGAAGAACCCGAGGAGAGTCACAGATAGGCGAGTGTTTTTTATACAGTTCTTCATGACAAAGGCAGACATTTTCAAGTTTTGCAAAAACATCTTTCTGGAAATATGCAAAATTACCAGACAAACAACGGAAGCCTAGGTAAAAGCAATGAAATAGTGAGCTGTGTGTTAAGGGATACTAAAAGCAAATTTTATGGGAAATAAAAACAAAGAAAGGAAGTATACAGCTGCTGATGTAAGATGCATTGTTGAACACATCAAAAGTTTCCCCACAGACAAAGACCATTAAACAAGGGCTAACAGCTCCCTTCTATTTTTAAGCCAAATTTAAATTACATCAGAATGTATGAGGCTTTTGTTATGCTTTATCCAAACACAAACATTAGATATTTATACTACAAAAAATATTGAAACAAGACTTTCCCAAACTGAGATTTCACCGCCCAAGGAAAGATACCTGTAACACAGGTGATCTGCTTAAAAGTAAAATGTTGAATGACTCAACCAATAGAGCTGTACATCGTACTTCACTAGAATTACATCATAGCCACGCTGAAAAACCTAGAGAAGAGATGAAGCGTGATCATGTATATTCTAGCACTCCTGCCAGTGATACGTATCCAGTATCCATGTATTTACAAAAGGTTTTCTCTTTACCACCATTGTCACACTGCCAAATGTATTATTTATGTCAACTGCCTTGTTACAGTTTTGGACTGCATATCTTCTTTTCTTTCAGCATTTGTCCCGCGTGCCTGCGGGGTCCGCTACATGGGTCCATTGTCTCCACTGCACTCTATCATGGGCTGCATCTGGGTGTATGTCAAGCATTTAAGGTCTTTATGAACTGCATCAGCCCAAAATTGCTTAGGTCATCCTTTGGGTCTACTGCTGATGACTTCAAGTGTGTAACCCACCTTGGCAATAGAGTCATCACCAGTGCGTATAACTTGCCCAGAAAATCAAAGATGACTCTCATGCATCTTGTCTTGGATCGGTGCAACACCAAATTGTTTCCTAATGCTGTCATTAGATTTGTGATGTAACCTAGTGAGGCCCGCTGTCCACCTTACCATCTTCATTTCCATTACACTTAGGTGACGTTCTGCCTCAACTGTAGTCAGCCAGCACTCACAATCATACAAGGGGACTGGTCAGATGACAGTGTGATAGATTTTTGATTTTAAATTATTTTTCACCCTGTGGTCACAAGTGACTCCAGTTGTTGTTTGCCACTTCATCCAGGCTGCCTGAGTTCTGGTTTTGACCTCTTCGGTGAGTCGGCCATCAACGGTGATCGTGGATCCGAGGTACTTTAAACTTACTCACATGAGTCAGATCTTCACCATTAATTGTGATGGTTCCCATTTAATGTCTGTCTGATGACATGTACTCAGTTTTCTTGAAATTAAGACCCAAACTGTGTTGCACCCAAAAACTTGGGATTGCATATGGCAGATAATAATAAAAGTTTTATATTTCTTTGGCACGAGGGCATGAGTGGCAGGGGAGACAATGAAATAGCGAGCTGTGTGTTAAGGGGGATTAAAAGTGAAATTATCCGGACAAAAAAGTTAATAGTGTGGTCTGACAACAGTTGCAGCCAAAACTAGAATAAAATGGTATTGTTCCTATGGATATCCTTGGTCTGCAATGATTTCTTTGATGAACTTCACCACAAGTATGTCGTCTCTGGACACTCATACTTAACGTGTAACCAAGACTTTGCTCTGATTGAAGAAAGAAAAAGGGTAGAAAAGTGTGAAGTTTCTTTGGCTCTTGTGAAAATTTTGTGTGATGCCAACAGAAAAACTCCTTTTATAACCACTATGATGAATGATGATAATATTTATGACTTCTCTAAAGTAGCTAAAGAACACCTCATCACAAAAAGTTAGAAATTTCCAAGGCCATTTGGCTCAAAGTTTCCAAAACCAACCCAGGAAAAATGTTTACAAAAAAAAATCATTCAATGAAGTTGAAACGTAGGTGCAAACAAATGTATTCAAAAAAAGGTGTGAATATGGAAACCATAAAAGGCTTGGATTTACCCCAGCTTGAACTAACAGCCAGATTGAAAACTGAGAAGAAGAAGGACCTTAAAAAAAAAAAAAAAAAAAAAAAAAAACCTCTTTTACCAAAGTCTGACTGAGTAAAGGCAGCAGCTGTTTATTGACTTTAACATTGTAATATTTTGCTTAAAAATAGTTGTAAATTAATACAAAATGTAACTTTTTAAAGTTTGTAAAAGGCATTTATTTTGAAATAAAACTCATAAGGACACAGTAACATGGTTGATTTTGTCTTTATTCTTTAACTAGTTTGTTTGCTAACACAGCACTTCTGTAGGCCTAACTGACTTTTCATGATAATATAATTATTATAGAAAAACTGTAAACAGTAGTTTCCAGATTTTTGTAATAGTAAAATTATTATTATTATTATTATTATCCTTCCCACACACATTTATTTACAGAAATAAGTGGTTGACTTAGCCCAGTTTTTATGTGAGAGAGGTTGGCACATACCCTGTTCTTGTTTTGTTCCATAAACAATTTTTTGTTGTTGTTAAATGTTTTTCAGTAACTTTACTCTAAAAAATGTTTGTAGATTAACTGTCTTCATTTGTTTAGGCTATAAAGAAATAAGGATGTCAAAAAGGGATGCTTTCTGGAAGTTTTTGCCATTTCCAGCTGTGGCACTTACCACAGATCTTATTATTAGTCGACAATTGTTTTTAGTACTCATGTGGATGAACTTACACTTTTCATTATTTTGCATCAATTGCCACATTTAGCCCATGCAGATATATTGTAACAAATGTTCCTGGTGTCTCCACAGACTCCCTAAGGACAGATAATTGTCCCAAGTTTTACTCAGATGTTATGCGCACACAGGCTGTAATGGGTATAAGTGCAAATATTTTAGTGGCGACTGAAGACAGTGTAGTGAACAACATGACATCAGTATTTACTTCATTTGCAAACTAATAATTAATAGCTATTAGGAGCAGTGGTGGATACAGAAAAACCTCAGGGAGGGGGCGCTAAAGATATCTTGCGCTACCTATAATTTTACCATAATAAAAAATCAAGTCACATGCGAAGTTTAAGAAAGTTTTATTTAAACTGATTATACACATATACAAGACAATGCCATCTTATGATATAAGAAAGTTATAATTGTGGTTCTCTTCCTTAAATGATGAATTCTGTACACCTATTCTTCCTGAAAAATTGGTTAATTACATTGTCAATAGGACAATCAATGTCAGGGTGAGTGTTCAACAGAGCTAAGCCATTATGTCGATCCTCCTTCACTTCCTATCTCAGCCATGTCTTTGTATGCTGCAATGTTGAAAAACTTCTTTCTACTGTAGCAATAATGCAGGTAGACAAGCAAATATTTTGTATAGGGTGTGCAAAGTAGGATAGTCAGATCCAGGACAAACAGACAACACTTGCATAACAGAATCATGATCATTAATGATATTTATGCTCATCCACTTGTATTGGAGAATCTCTCCCATTAGTCTCTTTTTAACCAAAAAGAGTGATTCTTCTTCACAGAATGGTAGTTCAGTTAAGCACTGATTCAATTTATGTGCCAGATCATTACCATCACACTTCCACTTGCTACAACTAGAACTTTTTACTTACTCATTCTTCAGTGTTAATATTTCTGCTTCTGAATGTAAACTATCTTCCTATTCGGTGAATAGTCCATATTTATAATGCTACATATCGAAGGTTCTCTGTACAAGAAAACAGTAGAATATTTGCAACTTTTCTCGAACAAGTGCCAGACAGAATAATGTATTGAGATCACTAGAATGGCCGTGACTTTTCTCATAGGTATGTGTTAGCTGTCTATGTGCCATGCAGAAATGTATAAAATACGATGAAGCGGACCGCGTGCTACATAGGAAAGTACAACTACTCGATAACTCGATTCAGACGAATCGACTGAAGAAAGAAACGGATGAATAACATGCGGGCTGACCAGTAGGGGCCACGCAGGTGGCGGCGGTTGCTGCCCCCCATATCTATCCGCCAATGATTAGGAGTAGTATTTTTTTAGGTTGGTTAGTACCTCCAAGTACATGTGGCAACAGAAAGACATTAATGCTTATTTTCCTCTGGGCCGCATGTCAGTTGTTGCAGTGAAGGCGCTTGGACACAGGGCGGTTAATCTATACTGGCAGGTGTAGTGCCCTTAGTGGTGCATTTACAACCAGGCAGGAAACAACAGGTAGTAAATTATGTGATGTGTTTGCAGAAGACTGTTTGATGCAGAGAAAAAAGCAACCAGCACACTGAGGCCTGCACATATTAGGGTCCCACATATAAAACTATCTACAGCTATGCCCATTACACCATGTACAGGGCTATTACAAATGATTGAAGTGATTTCATAAATTCACTGTAGCTCCATTCATTGACATACGGTCACGACACACTACAGATACATAGAAAAACTCATAAAGGTTTGTTCGGCTGAAGCCGCACTTCAAGTTTCTGCCGCCAGAGCGCTCGAGAGAGCAGTGAGACAAAATGGCGACAGGAGCCGAGAAAGCGTATGTCGTGCTTGAAATGCACTCACATCAGTCAGTCATAACAGTGCAACGACACTTCAGGACGAAGTCCGACAAAGATCCACCAACTGCTAACTCCATTCGGTGATGGTATGCGCAGTTTAAAGCTTCTGGATGCCTCTGCAATGGGAAATCGACGGGTCGGCCTGCAGTGAGCGAAGAAACGGTTGAACGCGTGCGGGCAAGTTTCACGCGAAGCCGCGGAAGTCGACGAATAAAGCAAGCAGGGAGTTAAACGTACCACAGCCGACAGTTTGGAAAATCTTACAGAAAACGCTAAAGCAGAAGCCTTACCGTTTACAATTGCTAGAAGCCCTGACACCCGATGACAAAGTCAAACGCTTTGAATTTTCGGCGCGGTTGCAACAGCTCGTGGAAGAGGATGCGTTCAGTGCGAAACTTGTTTTCAGTGATGAAGCAACATTTTTTCTTAATGGTGAAGCGAACAGACACAATGTGCGAATCTGGGGGGTAGAGAATCCTCACGCATTCATGCAGCAAATTCACAATTCACCAAAAGTTAACGTGTTTTGTGCAATCTCACAGTTTAAAGTTTACGGCCCCCTATTCTTCTGCGAAAAAAACGTTACAGGACACGTGTATCTGGACATGCTGGAAAATTGGCTCATCCCACAACTGGAGACCGACAGCGCGGACTTCATCTTTCAACAAGATGGTGCTCCACCGCACTTCCATCGTGATGTTCGGCATTTCTTAAACAGGAGATTGGAAAACCGATGGATCGGTTGTGGTGGAGATCACGATCAGCAATTTGTGTCACGGCCTCCACGCTCTCCTGACTTAACCCCATGCGATTTCTTTCTGTGGGGTTATGTGAAAGATTCAGTGTTTAAACCTCCTCTACCAAGAAACGTGCCAGAACTGCGAGCTCGCATCAACGATGCTTTCGAACTCATTGATGGGGACATGCTGTGCCGAGTGTGGGAGGAACTTGATTATCGGCTTGATGTCTGCTGAATCACTAAAGGGGCGCATATTGAACATTTGTGAATGCCTAAAAAAACTTTTTGAGTTCTTGTATGTGTGTGCAAAGCATTGTGGAAATATCTCAAATAATAAAGTTATTGTAGAGCTGTGAAATCGCTTCAATCATTTGTAATAACCCTGTGTTTACTGTTTCAAATAATGAAGAAATATTCACTTCCAGTATTTTTCCAGTATGGGAAAAAGAGGTGGGGCATAAGAAACCAATAAACTGTGCCGATTCCATGGATTGCACCCCTGGATTATCGTAGTTTATAGATAGTTTTTCAGGTGTCCCCTCATAGTTTCTGAGATCAGATAACTGTTCCAGGTTTTATTCAGATATTGTGCACATATTTATCTTCGCTAAAGAACCACTTTCTTCTATTATATGATGAGAAATAGGAGAGGTGGGATGTAAAGTTCATGTCCACCATAATTTGCCATTGAATGCAATCCGGGATATGTCATAATTTGTAACAAATGTGCCTGGTGTCCCAAACTATTCTTTGAGGTCAGATCATTGTCCTAGGTTTTATCCAGATGTTATGTGTATATTAATTTTTTGTAAACAATGAGGAAATACTCATTTTCGTGGTAACTGACCGGTTACCATCTAGACATCTGGCACCAGTTGTCATCTGTGATGTTGGCTCTTGTTGTACGACCGGCACAAATGACACGACACTCAATTCGCATCCACTGTCAGAAAATGTGGCTGCCAGGGGAAAACACTGTGGTTGAATAATCATGCACAATGGTAGTGCCACCTGTGACATGCCATCTACTGACTGTTTCAGTCTGTCCTCACACCTAATGCTATTCACTATGCTACCTAGAACTTAACTTTACCCATCTTGCCATGTAGCTATGCCACACAGTGTGTCCATGATGGACTGTTCTCCTGTGATATCATTAAATATAATTGTTCTGGCGGTATCGTCTCTTGTCTTTTTTATCGTAAGCTACGACACACATCACGTGTTCCTTTATTAAGGTGAGGAGTAGTTGGAGTCTTGTAACATTCTTGTCCAACACAATCTGTGCCATTGTCATGGATTACACCCCTGTACATATCATATTTTGTAACAAATTCTCCTGGGGTCCCCACAGGCTCTCTGAGGTCTGTTCATTCTCCCAGGTTTGATTCACATGTTATACGCATATCTGTTATTGTAAACAATGAAGAAATATTCACTTCCAGTATTTCTCCAGTAAATGGAGGAATAATGAAATATACTGGCAACTGTCAGAGGAATTTTTTGACATAGAAAAGGAATTTAAGAGGCAGGAGATCTTATCTAAAAGTATTCATCTGGAGCGTAGGTTGCAGGGAAGTGAAAAACGGATTATAAACAACTCTCAGAACAAGAGAATAGAAACTTTTGACCACAACAAGGGATTGGTTGTTAGGACACATTCTTAGACCTCAAGCAATCACTATTTGATATTGCAGGGAAGTGGGGTGGGGAAGAATTTATCAGAAGCCTAAGAGATGAATACAGTTAGCAGGTTCCAAAGGATGTAGGTTGCAGTATGTGAAGAGTCTTGCAGAGAACAGAGTAGCATGGAAACCACATCGAACCAGTCTTCAGACTGAAGACAACAACAGCAACAACTACTACTACTACCACCACTGCCTCCACTACCACTACTACTAGAGAAATACATATGTAAGCTAAATACAATATTCAAAACAAAAATAGAGACAGTACAGACCTACATTACAAAAGTATAAGTTTATTTGATGTAGTCTGGATATGTAATAACTATGTCTATATGTGAGGGGAAAGATGGTATTTTTGTCTGTACTTTGCCTGAAACATAAAGTAATGTTGGTAGGTAAAGGGGGGGTTGTCACACCCCCAGTTATATTCTTTTCAGATGTTTGATAACTTTGCATTAAATGTTGTAATTTTCTCAATGGTATTTGTTCTACTGCGTGATTTTATGTCATAATGCACATGTATGTGTCCCTCATATATAAGGAATGAGTTGCATGTTAGCCATTAAGTTTTCAAATAATGAAAAGCCCTGGAAGGAATAATGCAGCCACAGTTGGGCCTTAGCAGCTGCATACAGTGGCTATGGGTGTGTGAGATGTTCTTGTGTGTGACTTCTACTTTTGAAGAAGGACTTTGTTCAAAAACTGAAATTTCTCTTGCATTCTTTTTCATTGCACCTGACTGCAATGAAACACCTCCTCTATGTAGTCAGCAACAGCCATTAATTAGACAGATGAATGCCCTCCATCCAGTCTGAATTTAGGATTTTTTTTTTTTTTTGTATATATGGAAGCAGTATATAGAGGGTCTATACAAGAGCAATGTACTTGAGGACAATATTATGGAAATGGAAGAGGATGTAGATGAAGATGAAATGGGAAATACAATACTGCGTGAAGAGTTTGACAGAGCACTGAAAGACCTGAGTCAAAAAGAGGCTCCGGGAGTAGACAACATTCCATTAGAACTACTGACAGCTTTGGGAGAGCCAGTCCTGACAAAACTCTACCATCTGGTGAGCAAGATGTATGAGACAGGCGAAATACCCTCAGACTTCAAGAAGAATATAATAATTCCAATCCCAAAGAAAGCAGGTGTTGACAGATGTGAAAATTACCGAACTGTCTGTTTAATAAGCCACTGCTGCAAAATACTAACATGAATTCTTTACATACGAATGGAAAAACTGATAGAAGCCGACCTCGGGGAAGATCAGTTTGGATTCTGTAGAAATGTTGGAACACGTGAGGCAATACTGACCCTACGACTTATCTTAGAAGAAAGATTAAGGAAAGGTAAACCTACGTTTCTAGCATTTGTAGACTTAGAAAAAGCTTTTGACAATGTTGACTGGAATACACTCTTTCAAATTTTGAAGGTGGCATGGGTAAAAAACAGGGAGCAAAAGGCTATTTACAATTTGTACAGAAAGCAGATGGCAGTTATAAGAGTCGAGAGACATGAAAGGGAAGCAGTGGTTGGGAAGGGACTGAGACAGGGTTGTAGCCTTTCCCCCATGTTATTCAATCTGTATAGTAAGCAAGCAGTAAATGTAACAAAAGAAAAGTTCAGAGTAGGTATTAAAATCCACAAAGAAGAAATAAAAACTTTGAGGTTCGCCGATGACATTGTAATTCTGTCAGAGACAGCAAAGGACTTGGAAGAGCAGTTGAACGGAATGGACAGTGTCTTGAAAGGAGGGTATAAGATGAACATCAACAAAAGCAAAACGAGGATAATGGAATGTAGTCGAATTAAGTCGGGTGATGCTGAGGGAATTAGATTAGGTAATGAGACACTTAAAGTAGTAAAGGAGTTTTGCTGTTTGGGGAGCAAAATAACTGATGATGGTTGAAGTAGAGAGGATATAAAATGTAGACTGGCAATGGCAAGGAAAGCATTTCTGAAGAAGAGAAATTTGTTAACATTGAGTACAGATTTAAGTGTCAGGAAGTCGTTTCTGAAAGTATTTGTATGGAGTGTAGCCATGTATAGAAGTGAAACGTGGATGATAAATAGTTTAGACGAGAAGAGAATAGAAGCTTTTGAAATGTGGTGCTACAGAAGAATGTTGAAGATTAAATGGGGAGATCACGTGACTAATGAGGAGGTATTGAATAGAATTGGGGAGAAGAGGAGCTTGTGGCACAACTTGACTAGAAGAAGGGATCAGTTGGTAGGACATGTTCTGAGGCATTAAGGGATCACCAATTTAGTATTGGAGGGCAGCATGGAGGTTAAAAATCGTAGAGGGAGACCAACAGATGAATACACCAAGCAGATTCAGAAGGGTGTAGGTTGCAGTAGGTACTGGGAGATGAAGAAGCTTGCACAGGATAGAGTAGCATGAAGAGCTGCATCAAACCAGTCTCAGGACTGAAGACCACAACAACAACATATGTGGTGTTGTACAATCTGTTGTAGTTTCCTACTCAAAAATAAACTCTTCCAGGAACACATTTGCACAAAACAGGTTTTCTATCTTAATTCTTCCCTCACGTATACAATTTTGATATGCATGATTAATAACTGGAGTACTATGGATTTTGAATGCTGACCAAATCCCACCCATAACATATGGTGTATTACATGATGCAGTCACACTAATGTGACCACTGCCTATGTTTGATGTCAACATGCAGTAACCACTCACAGATGACAGCTGGCAGGAATAGCAGTGGAGGGTATGCAAAGCACGTCAGTTGGTGTGGATACCAGTGCAGACTTGGTCGTAATGTGGAAACGGATGGAATATAAATCCAAAAGAGCCTGATCGTTGGCCATCTGGCCAGAGATGGAAGCATTTCTGAAACAGCTAAATTTGTAACCTGTTCACTTGCCACCACGTTTATAGTATACCGTGCATGGCACAATGGCATTACCCATAGCCAGTGCTGAGACAACTTCGGTGCACCACATGATCCATAGAAGACATAGGTTAGCGATGGCCGTGGAGATGTGTTTGGGTGAATAGATGTGCAACTGTTGATCGACTGACTACCCGGATGAATGAAGGAGACTGCTACCAACAGTTTCTCCTCAACAACAGTTCTGTGGAAGTTGCCAGGTGTGGGCGTCCACAGCTGGTGCTCACTTCACATAGGGGAGAGGCTACAACCCTGTCTCACTCCCTACCCAACCACTGCTTCCCTTTCATGTCCGTCGTCTCTTATAACTGCCATCTGGTTTCTGTACAAATTGTAAATAGCCCTTCGCTCCCTGTATTTTACCCCTGCCACCTTGAGAATTTGAAAGAGAGTATTCCAGTCAACATTGTCAAAAGCTTTCTCTAAGTCTACAAATGCTAGAGACATAGGTTTGCCTTTCCTTAATTTATTTTCTAAGATTAATCGTAAGGTCTGTATTGCCTCACATGTTCCAACATTTCTAAGGAATCCAAACTAATCTTCCCCGAGGTCAGCTTCTACCAGTTTCTCCATTCGTCTGTCAAGAATTCATGATAGTATTTTGCAGCCATGACTTATTAAAATTATAATTCGGTAATTTTCACATCTGTCAACATCTGCTTTCTTTGGGATTGGAATTATTATATTCTTCTTGAAGTCTGAGGGTATTTCACCTATCTCATACATCTTGCTCGCCAGATGGTAGAGTTTTGTCAGGACTGGCTCTCCCAAGGCTGTCAGTAGTTCTAATGGAATGTTGTCTACTCCCAGGGCCTTGTTTCGACTTAGGTCTTTCAGTGCTCTGTCAAACTCTTCATGCAGTACCATACCTCCCATTTCATCTTCATCTATGTCCTCTTCCATTTCCATAATATTGTCCTCAAGTACATCGACCTTGCATACACCCTGTATATATTCTTTTCACCTTTCCCTTCTTTTCTTAGAACTGGGTTTCCATCTGAGCTCTTGATATTCATACAAGTGGTTCTCTTTTCTTGAAAGGTCTTTTTAATTTTCCTGTAGGCAGTATCTATCTTACCCCTGGTGATATATGCCTCTACATTTGTCCTCTAGCCATCCCTGCTTAGCCCTTTTCCCACTTCCTGTCGATATCATTTTTGAGATGTTTGTATTCCTTATTGCCTACTTAATTTACTGCATTTTTATATTTTCTCCTTTCATCAATTACATTCAATATATCTTCTGTTACCCAAGGATTTCTTCTACCCCTTGTCTTTTTACCTACTTGATCCTCTGCTTCCTTCACTATTTCATCCCTCAAAGCTACCCATTCCTCTTCTACAGTATTTCTTTCCCCTGTTCTTGTCAGTCATTCCCTAATGCTCTCCTTGAAACTCTCTACAACCTTTGGTTCATTCAGTTTGTCCAGGTCCCATCTCCTTATATTCCCACCTTCTTGCAGTTCTTCAGTTTTAATCTACAGTTCACAACCAATAGGTTGTGTCCAGATTCAACATCTGCCTCTGGAAATGTCTTACAATTTAAAACCTGGTTTCTAAATCTCTGTCTTACCATTGTATAATCTACCTGAAACCTTCCAGTGTCTCCAGGCCTCTTCCATGTATACAAGCTTCTTTCATGATTCTTGAACCAAGTCTTAGCTATGATTAAGTTATGCTCTGTGCAAAATTCTACCATGTGGCTTCCTCTTTCATTCCTTGCCCGCATTCCATATTTACCTACTACTTCTCATTCTCTTCCTTTTCCTACTATCGAATGCCAGTCACCCATGACTATTAAATTTTCGTCTCCCTTCACTACCTGAATAATTTCTTTTATCTCATCATACATTTCATCAATTTCTTCATCATCTGCAGAACTAGTTGGCATATAAACTTGTACTACTTTAGTAGATGTGGGCTTCGTGTCTATTTTGGCCACAATAATGCATTCACTATGCTGTTTGTAGTAGCTTACCCATGCTCCTATTTTTTTATTCATTATTAAACCTACTCCTGCACTACACCTTTTTGATTTTGTATTTATAACCCTGTATTCACCTGACCAGAAGTCTTGTTCCCCCTGCCACTGAACTTCAATAAGTCCCACTATATCTAGCTTTAACCTATCCATTTCCCTTTTTAAATTTTCTAATCTATGCAGCGTTACATGGCTTTATGCTTAATTAAAGACTTACTATTATATCAGTTGATTTGTTTTCACCACATAACGCCTGCTGTTTACGTCCTTCTTCATTGCTGAGCGATGTATCACTTTTTGTTCTGACACCGTTTCTCTTCCTTTCCTCTATCTTTACTACTTTTAATCTATATAAATGATGAACTATTGGTTTGCCATTTAACAACTTTTTATTAACTGCGGAAGTATTACAGGCACCGGGTCCCACCTAATGTATCACCCGCCTATACCTTTTACATGAACCTTTAAAGACTCCAGAATGAGATTTTCACTCTGCAGCGGAGTGTGCGCTGATATGAAACTTCCTGGCAGATTAAAACTGTGTGCCCGACCGAGACTCGAACTCGGGACCTTTGCCTTTCGCGGGCAAGTGCTCTACCAGCTGAGCTACCGAAGCATGACTCACGCCCGGTACTCACAGTTTTACTGGCAGAAATAAAGCTGTGAGTACCGGGCGTGAGTCGTGCTTCAGTAGCTCAGCTGGTAGAGCACTTGCCCGCTAAAGGCAAAGGTCCCGAGTTCGAGTCACGGTCGGGCACACAGTTTTAATCTGCCAGGAAGCTTTAAAGACTCGATCAATCTGTTTGCAAAGAGAAAGCAGAGTATCTCTTTCTTTGACGTTGTCCGACAACGACCTAGGAAGCTCGATTCCCTCGTGGCGCAGGCTCTTCCACGGCTCGCGATAGTTTGCAGCATTCATTTTATTCCTTGCACACTTGCCGCTATGTCGAACTTTTGTGTGATCGGCGGGCAATGTCTTCCATGTTATCTGCAACATAAATAAACTTTCTTCCCACAGTATTTCAGAAAACCCAAAAACAAACTTAAAGAACATAATAATAATAACTGTTCTTACAATTATTTGTATAAGTCTTGGTCGATTTAATGTGGGATGGGACAGGCCTAAGCCTTGTGATGCCACACCTACCTGCCCGATTAAGGGCTCTGAGATTCCATGCTCCGATCTGTAGAACACCAGTTTTCATTCTCCTGATAACAATGTCCTCCTGTGTTCTCTGCCCAGAGATCTGAATGGGGGACTATTTTACCTCTGGAATATTTAACCCAAGAGGATACAATCATCATTTAACCATACAGTAAAGCTGCATGCCCTTGAGATTTTTTTTTAAACTTTGGTGTATCAAATAAGAAACTTTAACTTTTTTATTCCACCTCTAAAATGTATTGTCTTTGCTTATGTCATGTTTGGCAAATGGACATCTTTGTAAGAGTTGTGAGATGGATTGACTTTCATAAATTGGTTGTGACTGAGCAAAGCACTAGATGGAAGAAGTGAATTATGATGGTATAAGTAAACAGCATATTTGATTAGAAATCAAAGTGATGAGACTTTGTTTCTTTCTTGAAATTACAAAACAAATAAAAGTTTAGGGGAATGGAATATCGCTTAACAAAAAGAGAGTTGGGGTCCTCCACTGACAAACTGGTAAAATTTGGTGTTGCTTAAGGCAGTTTTTGGTAACTGTTGGAGTTTAGGGTTAAAAAAAACTAATTTTAGTGGGAGATTTTATAAATTACATAAACCATGAAAATGGCCAACTTACAACAAATAGGTTTTCATTAATTTTCTGGATACAGAAGATGCCAAAATGAAAAGACTTAAACTTGACATTAACATTTTAAAAAATTCTGTAACAAAATTCACTGAATATTTCTCTCTTCTGCCCAGTTTTTTATGCTAATTCATCTCTGTTTCTTTCAAGAATATGTCAATGATATTTTCAATGTCCATATCTCTTTCTTTATGGATATTTGCAAGAGCCACTACATTTAGTCTTACCTGCCCCATTTTGATACGCAAATAAGACTTTATTCAGCTCGAAATAGAGAATATTTGTTCAGGAATGCTTGTGGTGACGGGAATAGTCCCAAATATTTGAAGTAGGCATACCTGGAATATTGAGGTTTCTTGATTATTGTAAGTGGTACATTAATATACATCCAATGTACATTAATAAATAATGAGATGTCCATTTTAAGTTAAATAATATTTATTGGTTCAGATAGTAAGCTATTTTCCACTCTTATTTTTTTGTTAAAATGTGTTTGAAACACAAGGGTATTTCAGAAAGTAAAGATACACCGTACACCAGAGGAACAGAAGAGTTTTGGCGAGCAAGTTGGCAACACTGGTGTTAACCTTGAACTGTTAGCTTTCTCCTGACGGTCGTTCGGCAGTTGAACATTGCTTCTGGTTGGAGTAGGTCGTGCTTAAAATAGCTGCGCTGATTCAGAATCCCGCCAAATGCGAAGTGCACTCCATCATACATTTTCTTCATGCAAAAGGTCAGCGACCAGCGGATATTCACAAAGAAATTGTTTCTGTTTATGGGAACATTATGAATCGACAAAATGTAACGAAATGGTGTCGTCATTTCTCTGAAGGTAGGACTGATGTTCATGGACAAAGAACAGGTTGGCCATCTTTGATCTCTGATGCCCTTCTTCAGAGAACGGAGGAAGCAATTTGTGCGAATAGGCGTCTCACATTGAAAGAATTGCATCAGATCATACTGGACGTGTCAGTGACAACTGCTTATGACATTGTGACTGTCAAGTTAGGGTACAGGAAATTGTGTGTGCACTGGGGTTCCAAAACTGTTAACGGAAGAACACAAGAAGAAAAGGATGGGCTTTGCACTTGACTTCCTCACGTGCTATGCTGAAGCAGGTGATGAGATCCTTGGTCACATTGTGACAGGTGACGAGATGTGGGTTTACCACCGTACACCTGAATCCAAGCAAAAATCAATGCAATGGCGCCATTCGCATTCACTAAAAGCCAAGAATTGTAAAATGTCGATTTCAGCAAAGAAAATAGTGGCTTCTGTTATTTGGGACAGACAAGGCATTCCTCTGTTGGAATTTACGCCTCTTGGAATGACACTTAATGCTGCTGCATATTGTGAGACTTTGAAATGTCTTCAAAGGGCAGTTCAAAACAAATGCAGGGGAATGCTGACAAGTGGGGTCCGCTTGCTTCATGATGACACTCAGCCTCACACAGCACTCGTAACCAAAGCACTACTCAAACAATTCAAATGTGACGTATTGGACCATCCACCATACAGCCCCGACCTTGCGTGCACCAACTTCCGTGTCTTCCGTTACCTGAAGTCACATCTTGGTGGCAAATCATTCCACAATGATGAAGAGATCAAAGATGAAGTTGAAATGTGATTCCGATAACAGGCGGCAATCTTCAATCACTGTGGGATACAAAAGCTTGTGCACCGACTTAATAAATGTTTGGATAACGGGGGTGATTAAGTCGAAAAATAATAAATAATCCAATTAATAAGATGTAACTGACATTTTCTAAGTAAATGTTCTGTTTAAGGACTGTGAGCCATTGTATCTTTACTTTTCGAAATGCCCTCATACATTGCAACTTATATTGCTGCATAATTATAAACAAAATCATTGAATTTGTTGAAGTAATATATTTGCTGATTTTTGAAGTCATTTTATCCAGTGTAGTATGATACTCCATGGGGGGTGGGGGGTGGGAGGTTGGGGGGGGGAGGCTATAGCCCCCACAGCCCCCCCCCCCAACCCCCTTGCCACAAACCTGCCGACACACAAGACACAATTGACAATGAATCTGAGCAGCAATGAATGACTCCTCCTTTCAGAAGAAGAATGACAGAATGTACCTCAGAATTGATGGCAGATGTAGTACCACAGTCCATTTTTAATCACTTGCTATTTAAACACTGACAAATGCAGCAGAGATTTACCTGGTGCAAATTGTCTGTCAAACTCTCCGTTCCGAACCATTACAAGATTTATTTATTTTTAGCAGGCAACTGGAGGTTAATTTATGAAAAGCCTTTTACTTTTTCCTCTTAAAATGATTAATCTAAGCCATATACGCTGTGGCATCTTATGCCTTGTGTAGTACTGTGTATTCATTCAGGTTTTCCATTAGCCCATGGGACGTATGCAGGTGTTTAGTCAGTTTACAGCCACAAATCTTAGCTAAGTCTTGGAATATGCTAGACAGTAACACATCTTCTCTAATCAGTTATTATCTGATGTGATGTACCAATTCTGGTTGCCCAGGAATTAAAAAATTGATGTTGCTACTGTTTCTGCATCAATATTTTGAAGATGCACAACTTCTATCCAGTTGATAAATCTATCAATACAACTTAACCAGGAGGATCCTTCAATCCCGTAATCTCCCTGGCTTAAACGTGTTCTCCCACAACCCCACCCAACAGTGTGTGTGTGTGTGTGTGTGTGTGTGTGTGTGTGTGTGTGTGTGTGTGTGTGTGAGCCCTGTACCTTTTGTCTGTCTACCTATTGATGATGCAGCCATCTCCATTTGATGAGTCATCTCGTTCGTTCCTAAATGTATGAGATTTGTCAACCAGAACATTCTGTACAGTATAATCTTTAAAAACTGTCAGATGTATTTCTTAATCAGAGTGGCATTAAATGAAATTGATAAAGAGCTAATACTTGTTGTTGTTGTGGTCTTCAGTCCTGAGACTGGTTTGATGCAGCTCTCCACGCTACTCTATTCTTTGCAAGCTGCTTCATCTCCCAGTACCTACTGCAAACTACATCCTTCTGAATCTGCTTAGTGTATTCATCTCTTGGTCTCCCTCTATGATTTTTACCCTCCACGCTGCACTCCAATACTAAATTGGTGATCCCTCGATGTCTCAGAACATGTCCTACCAACCAATCCCTTCTTCTAGTCAAGTTGTGCAACAAACTCCTCTTCTCCCCAATTCTATTCAATACCTCCTCATTAGTTATGTAATCTACCCATCTAATCTTCAGCATTATTCTGTAGCACCACATTTCGAAAGCTTCTATTCTCTTCTTGTACAAACTATTTATTGTCCATGTTTCACTTCCATACATGGCTAAACTCCATACAAATACTTTCAGAAATGACTTCCCGACACTTAAATCTATACCCAATGTTAACAAATTTCTCTTCTTCAGAAACACTTTCCTTGCCATTGCCAGTCTACATTTTATATCCTCTCTACTTCGACCATTGACAGTTATTTTCCTCCCCAAAAAGGAAAACTCCTTTACTACTTTAAGTGTCTCATTTCCTAATCTAATTCCCTCAGCATCACCCGACTTAATTTGACTACATTCCATTATCCTCGTTTTGCTTTTGTTGATGTTCTTCTTATATCCTCCTTTCAAGACACTGTCCATTCCTTTCATCTGCTCTTCCAAGTCCTTTGCTGTCTCTGACAGAATTACAATGTCATCAGCGAACCTCAAAGTTTTTTTTCTTCTCCATGGATTTTAATTCCTCCTCCAAAATTTTCTTTTGTTTCCTTTTCTGCTTGCTCAATATACATATTGAATAACATCGGGGAGGGGCTACAACCCTGCCTTACTCCCTACCCAACCACTGCTTCCCTTTCATGTCCCTCAACTTTTATAACTGCCATCTGGTTTCTGTACAAATTGTAAATAGCCTTTCGCTCCTTGTATTTTACCCATGACACCTTTAGAATTTGAAAGAGAGTATTCCAGACTACATTGTCAAAAACTTTATCTAAATCTACAAATGCTAGAAACGTAGGTTAACATTTCCTTAATCTTTCTTTTAAGATAAGTCGTAAGGTCAGTATTTTTACAGAATCCAAGCTGATCTTCCCCGAGGTCAGCTTCTAACAATTTTTCCATTCGTCTGTAAAGAATTCATATTAGTATTTTGCAGCTGTGACTTATTAAACTGATAGTTCGGTAATTTTCACATTTGTCAACACCTGCTTTCTTTGGGATTGGAATTATTACATTCTTCTTGAAGTCTGAGGGTATTTCGCCTCTCTCATACATCTTGCTCACCAGATGGTAGAGTTTTGTCAGGTCTGGCTCTTCCAAGACCGTCAATAGCTCTAATGGAATGTTGTCTACTTCCGGGGACTTGCTTCAGCTTAGGACTTTCAGTGCTCTGTCAAACTCTTCACGCAGTATCATATCTCCCATTTCATCTCCATCTACATCCTCTTCCATTTCCATAATATTGTCCTCGAGTACATCACCCTTCTATAGACACTCTATATACCCCTTCCACCTTTCTGTTTTCCCTTCTTTCCTTAGAACTGGGTTTCCATCTGATCTCTTGATATTCATACAAGTGGCCCTCTTTTCTCCAAAGGTCTCTTCAATTTTCCTGTAGGCAGTATCTATCTCACCCCTAGTGAGATAAGCCTCTACATCCTTACATTTGTCCTCTAGCCATCCCTGCTTAGCCATTATGTACTTCCTGTCGATCTCATTTTTGAGACGTTTGTATTCCTTTTTGCGTGATTAATTTACTGCATTTTTATACTTTCTCCTTTCATCAATTAAATTCAATATTTCTCCTGTTACCCAAGGATTTCTACTAGCCCTCGTCTTTTTACCTACTCGATCCTCTGCTGCCTTAACTATGTCATCCCTCAGAGCTACCAATTCTTCTTCTACTGTATTTCTTTCCCCCATTCCTGCCAATTGTTCCCTTATGCTCTCCTTGAAACTTTGTACAACCTCTGGTTTAGTCAGTTTATCCAGGTCCCATCTCCTTAAATTCTCATCTTTTTACAGTTTCTTCAGTTTTAATCTACACATCATAACCAACAGATTGTGGTCAGAGTACACATCTGCCTCTGGAAATGTCTTACAATTTAAAACATGGTTCCTAAATCATTGTCTCACTATTATATAATCTATCTGATACCTTCTAGTATCTCCAGGATTCTTCCATGAATACAGCCTTCTTTCATGATTCTTGATAATAGAGTGATGTTGATATTTTTGTTTGTTTTCTTCTGCAAGTGAAATACAATAATAATCTGTCAAGAGAACTATGTTCAGGAATATTTTCTTGTCATCAAGATTTAAGTTGACATCATCTGTTCATCGACTTGACTAGTGGATTAAGAGGGTGCGGTGACAGAGAAGGTATGATTCCACACTCCCATAACCTCCCTGGCCTAATCTTACTCCCCCCCCCCTAAACCCCTACCAACAGTGTGTGTGTGTGTGTGTGTGTGTGTGTGTGTGTGTGTGTGTGTTTTCCTACAAGCTTGTAAGAGGAAATTCTTTGCAAAAGCCAGCAAAGCTCTGTACCTTATGTCACTGTACCTATCGACAATGCAGCACATCTGCCTTTGATGATGTAGTGTTTAATTTCCTCGGGGTTCTGTCATGAAAATATAAAATAGAAAATCTGATTGGGTTTTGAATTTTGGTGGAGTAAGTTACGGATAAGGCGGACTTCGTATTATTGTTTGAGATAGTGCTGTAATTTGACCGTGCATGGCAGACCGGGTTGGTAACACTGCAAAAAGCGACTGTACATAAATAGCATCAGAAACTAGTTGAAATTTACCTTATAATCTTGTTAGAAACACAGTACTAATTACAATATAGTCTTCGTGGCTGTCATCCTAATTCTCTTGTAGGACAACCCGTCTTTCACTGTTCTCTGTCTGTTGTAAATTTCTTTAAGTTGTCACTGTCAGGATCAATTTACAAATTCAGTGATAACCATTTCGAATCACTATTGAAACAACTGATTTTCGTAATATAATTTTAATTTCCACTTAAAAGCACATTTAACACAGCGCCGAAAAATATATGTCTTTCGTATGAAGACAAGAGAGAGAGAGAGTAATCAATTAATTGTTAAAAACAAACACCTACACAAAAGTAAAAAAAGAAAAAGATCAAAATTATTTACACAGGCTGTTACGAAAAGGTATGGCCAAACTGTCAGGAAACATTCCTCACACACAAATAAAGAAAAGATGTTATGTGGACATGTGTCCGGAAACGCTTAATTTCCATGTTAGAGCTTATTTTAGTTTCGTCGTTCCAACATGACCAAATTGTAAATTTTCACAATCAACATGTGTGGGCTGACGAGAATCCACATGCAATTGTGCAATCACGTCATCAACACAGATTTTCTGTGAAGGTTTGGGCAGGCATTGTTCGTGATGTCTTGATTGGGCCCCATGTTGTTCCACCTACACTCAATGGAGCATGTTATCATGATTTCATACGGGATACTCTACCTGTGCTGCTAGAACATGTGCCTTTACAAGTACGACACAACATGTGGTTCATGCACGGTGGAGCTCCTGCTTATTTCAGTGGAAGTGTGTCTACGCTTCTCAACAACAGATTCGGTGACCGATGGACTGGTAGAGGTGGACCAATTCCATGGCCTCCACACTCTCCTGACCTCAACCCTCTTGACTATCATTTATGGGTGCATTTGAAAACTCTTGTCTACGCAATCCCGGTACCAAACGTAGAGACTCTTTTTGCTCATATTGTGGACGGCTGTGGTACAATACGCCATTCTCCAGGGCTGCATCAGCGCATCAGGGATTCCATGCGATGGAGAGTGGATGCATGTATCTGTAACAAAGTGTTTGAAGTCACGCTGCTACGTTCTGTTACTGTGGGTTTCTATTCCATGATTAATGTGATTTGAAGAGAAGTAATAAAATGAGCTCTAACATGGAAAGTAAGCATTTCCAGACACATGTCCACATAACGTATTTTCTTTCTTTGTGTGTGAGGAATGTTTCCTGAAAGTTTGGCCGTACTTTTTTTTCTTTCTTTATTGTAATTTTAAGCACCTCATACAGGCGGGCTGTCGGCAGCATATTATGCTGCTCTTCAGCCTTAAGTGGTACCAATAATATGACATATAGGTGACACAGACAATACAATGAAAACGGCAGGCAAAAAAGGTAGATACAATAAACAATCAACATGAAGCTGTTCACACTGGACGAGAAAAACACTAACACTTGTTGACAAGGCACACATAACACAGAGGACCGAGATGGCACACGTGAACAGTCGAGGCGTGACGGCAAAAGAACGCTAAACACAAAACGAAGGTAGACACACGAGACACTGATGGCGATGATCTCCGGCGCGCGAAAGTCCACGTAGCGTGTGCGAGTCCGGGAACCTGCCAAGAGTGGAGGAGGGGGGGGAAGGGGGGGGGAGAGGGAGAGGGGATAGCAGAGATGCCATGGGCAGAGGAGATAGGGGGAAGGGAGGAAGGGGGAGGGGAAGCCCGGGCGAAGAGGTGTGGAGGAAGGGGGATGGGGGAAAATGAAATAGAAAGGAGGGAGAGTGCCTAAAGGAAAGGACATAGGAAGTGGGGGGGAGGATCAAAGTTGATAGGAGGGGTAGATGGAGGGGAGGAGGACATCATCAGGGAGGGGGTGCTGGCGGAAGCCACCTTGGGAGAGAGTAAGGAGGGTGGAGAGATGGAGACCGGGGGGGGGGGGGGGGGACGTGGGAATACAGGCGCATCAGCTGGCGGGGGCGGTAGAGGATGGGTGAGACAAGCGGCTGAGAAGGATCGAGTTTGCGGAAGGTGTACAGGATCCGTATCCTTTCAAGGAAGAGGAGGAGGTGGGGGAACGGAATGAGATCGTACAGGATCCGCGTGGGGGAGGGGAGACGGATGCGATAGGTGAGGCGGAGAGCATGGCATTCAAATCTCTTCAAATCCTTGTATAAAAGGTAGGGGCGCAGAGATCCAGGCCAGATGGGCTGGGATTTATAGGTGTGGAGGATGGTGGAGGGGTCCAGACCCAACGTACGGCCAGAAAGGAGCTCGAGGAGATGGAGTCGGGAGCATGCCTTGGCTTGGATTGTCCGGAGATGGGTGGTCCAGGAGAGGCAACGGTCAAGGGTGACGCCAAGGTACTTGAGGGTGGGGGTGAGGGCAATAGGACGGCCATAGATGGTGAGACAGAAATCAAGGAGGTGGAAGGAAGGGTTCGTTTTGCCTATGATGATCGCCTGGGTTTTGGAGGGATTGACCTTGAGCAACCACTGGTTGCACCAAGCGGTGAACCGGTCAAGATTGGATTGGAGAAGGTGTTGGGAGCGCTGCAGGGTGGGGGCAAGGGCAAGGAAGGCGGTGTCATCGGCAAACTGGAGAAGGTGGACGGCAGGTGACAACGGTGGCATGTCCGCCGTATATAAAAGGTACAGAAGGGGAGAGAGGACGGAGCCTTGGGGCACACCGGCAGAGTGAAAAAAGGTGAAGGAATCCGTGTTATGGATGGTGACGTAGGAAGGACGGTGGGAGAGAAAGGAGCCGATCAGATGGACGTAGTTAATGGGAAGGGCGAAGGTTTGGAGCTCGAAGAGGAGACCGGAATGCCATACGCGGTAATAAGCATGTTCGAGGTCCAGGGAGAAGAAGATTGCGGAGCGATGGGAATTAAGCTGTTCGGAAAGGAGATGAGTGAGGTGAAGGAGAAGGTCGTCGGAAGAGAAGGACGGCCGAAAGCCACACTGGGTAACTGGAAGGAGGTGGTGCTGGCAGAGATGCTGGTGGATGTGGTGGGTGAGGATAGATTCCAGACCTTGCTGAAGACCGAGGTAAGGCTGATGGGACAGTAGGAGGAGATGGCGGACGGCGGTTTGCCAGGTTTAAGGAACATCAGGATACGGGAGGTTTTCCACAGGTCGGGGTAGTAACCGGTGGACAGGACTACATTGTAGAGCCTGGCCAGGGTGGAGAGGAAAGAGACAGGAGCTTCACGAAGGTGACGGCAGGTGACACGATCTTGTGACAGCCAGAGCGAGAGCACCAGCAGCAGCGAGTACTGTTTGTATAAAGCGTTTATTTTGCATTTTGTTTACGACCATCCACTAAGGAAGGGATTCTATTTGTGTTTATCTGCTCTGCATAGTAACTAACAGTTCTTGATAAAACTTTACGTAGTTTTCGTGTTAGATTTCTTAGTGTTTTCTTGATCGTTTAGAACAGAAAGCGCCCTAAAACCGTCTTTTGTTTGTTTCGCGGTCGTTAGTCACTAGTCACTTGAATCAGCAGTTGTCTTGTGACAGCCAGAGCGAGAGCACCAGCAGCAGCGAGTACTGTTTGTATAAAGCGTTTTTGTATTTATTTGCTGCGCTTAGCTTTTAAATAGTTTTTCTGGGAAAACCTAGCGTAGTTTTCGCGTCTCGTATTTCAGTGTGTGTTTCTTGATTATCAGAGTAGCTCATCAGAAGATTATCTTGGGAATTTGTCACCGTATAGAGTAGGGTAAACATAGTCATGTGTAGGGACTGTGGTTGTTGTGAGCGGACGCAAGGAGAATTGGCCACTCTTCGGGGGCAGGTGGAGGCTTTGTCTGTTAGGCTCATCGAGCTCGAGGCGCAGGCGTCGGCTCGTAGTGGCGTTGGGGCAACTGTGGTGAGACCTATGCCTACTTCGGTGGCCTTGGAATCACATGGAACCCCTGATGTCGCTGCGTCTTCCGGCAGTGAGCATCTTACCGGTCAGCCATCACTCCAGGGTGAATGGCGGACAGTGGTGGGCTCGCGCGTGCCTGGCCGAAAGGCAAAGGTGGGATCTGGCCGCGTGGCAGCTGCCTTACCCCTTTCCAACAGGTACGGGGTGCTTCCTAGTGGTGATGACATCGTTTCCGAGCCACCACAGGATGCCTCGCCTGTTGGGCCAGTGGCCGATTCTCCGGCAAGGTCCCGACAGTCACAGAGGGCGGGCCTATTAGTTATAGGGAGCTCCAACGTTAGGCGGGTTATGGAGCCCCTCAGGAAAATAGCGGGTAGGTCGGGGAAGAATGCCAGTGTGCACTCGGTGTGCTTGCCGGGGGGTCTCGTCCGTAATGTGGAGGAGGCCCTTCCGGCAGCTATTGAACGCACTGGGTGTGACCGGCTGCAGATAGTAGCACATGTCGGAACGAATGACGCCTGCCGCTTGGGTTCTGAGGCCATCCTTGGTTCCTTCCGGCGGCTGGCTGATTTGGTGAAGACAACCAGCATCGCACGCGGAGTGCAAGCTGAGCTTACTATCTGCAGCATAGTGCCCAGAGTCGATCGCGGTCCTCTGGTTTGGAGCCGCGTGGAGGGTCTAAACCAGAGGCTCAGACGACTCTGCGACTATAATGGTTGCAAATTCATCGACCTCCGTTATTGGGTGGAGAACTGTAGGGCCCCCCTAGACCGGTCAGGCGTGCACTACACACCGGAAGCAGCTACTAGGGTAGCAGAGTACATGTGGCGTGCACACGGGGGTTTTTTAGGTTAGAGGGACCCCCCCTTGGGCGAAACGATAAAATACCTGACGGCTTACCAGAGAGGACATTATCATCGTTGATAAAGAACGTCCGTCCTCAGAGACCAAAAACAGGAAAAGTTAACGTAATATTGGTAAACTGCAGGAGTATCCAGGGCAAGGTTCCTGAATTAGTATCTCTTATTGAAGGAAATAGTGCGCATATAGTATTAGGAACGGAAAGTTGGTTAAAACCGGAAGTGAACAGTAACGAAATCCTAGACACAGAATGGAATATATACCGCAAGGATAGGATAAACGCCAATGGTGGAGGAGTATTTATAGCAGTAAAGAATTCAATAATATCCAGTGAAGTTATTAGCGAATGCGGATGTGAAATAATCTGGGTTAAGTTAAGTATCAAAGGTGGGTCAGATATGATAGTCGGATGCTTCTATAGACCACCTGCATCAGCAACCGTAGTAGTTGAGCGCCTCAGAGAGAACCTGCAGAACGTCGTGAAGAAGTTTCGTGATCATACTATTGTAATAGGGGGAGACTTCAATCTACCAGGTATAGAATGGGATAGTCACACAATCAGAACTGGAGCCAGGGACAGAGACTCTTGTGACATTATCCTGACTGCCTTGTCCGAGAATTACTTCGAGCAGATAGTTAGAGAACCAACTCGTGAAGCTAACGTTTTAGACCTCATAGCAACAAATAGACCGGAACTTTTCGACTCCGTGAATGTAGAAGAGGGTATCAGTGATCATAAGTCAGTGGTTGCATCAATGACTACAAGTGTAATAAGAAATGCCAAGAAAGGAAGGAAAATATATTTGCTTAACAAGAGTGATAGGGCACAAATCGCAGAATATCTGAGTGACCACCATCAAACGTTCATTTCTGAGGAAGAGGATGTGGAACAAAAATGGAAAAAATTCAGAAACATCGTCCAGTACACCTTAGATAAGTTCGTACCGACTAAGGTCCAAAGCGAGGGGAAAGATCCACCGTGGTATAACAATCATGTACGAAAGGTACTACGGAAACAAAGAAAGCTTCATCATAGGTTTAAGAGTAGTCGAATCATAGCTGATAAGGAAAAGCTGAACGAAGCGAAAAAGAGCGTAAAGAGAGCAATGAGAGAAGCATTCAACGAATTCGAACATAAAACATTGGCAAACAATCTAAACAAGAACCCTAAAAAGTTTTGGTCATATGTAAAATCGGTAAGCGGATCTAAATCCCCTATTCAGTCACTCGTTGACCACGATGGCACCGAAACAGAGGACGACCGAAGAAAGGCAGAAATACTGAATTCAGTGTTCCGAAACTGTTTCACTGCGGAAAATCGTAACACAGTCCCTGACTTCAGCCGTCGCACGGACGCCAAAATGGAAAATATTGAAATAAACGATATCGGAATTGAAAAACAACTGCTATCACTTAGTAGCGGAAAAGCATCCGGACCAGACGAGATACCCTTAAGATTCTACAGTGATTATGCTAAAGAACTTGCCCCCTTTCTATCAGCAATTTATCGTAGATCGCTGGAAGAACGTAAAGTACCTAGCGACTGGAAGAAAGCGCAGGTCGTTCCCATTTTCAAGAAGGGTCATAAATCAGATGCGAATAATTATAGGCCTATTTCGCTTACGTCAATCTGTTGTAGAATAATGGAACATGTTTTGTGTTCTCGTATTATGACGTTCTTAGATAATACAAATCTCCTTCATCATAACCAACATGGATTCCGCAAACAGAGATCATGTGAAACTCAGCTCGCCCTATTTGCCCAAGAAATTCACAGTGCCGTAGACACTGGCGAGCAGATTGATGCCGTATTCCTGGACTTCAGGAAGGCATTTGATACGGTTCCGCACTTACGTTTAGTGAAAAAAATACGAGCTTACGGAATATCGGACCAGGTTTGTGATTGGATTCAGGATTTCCTAGAAGAAAGAACACAACATGTCATTCTTAACGGTTCAAAATCTGCAGATGTAGAGGTAATTTCGGGAGTACCGCAGGGAAGCGTGATAGGACCTTTATTGTTTACAATATACATAAATGACTTAGTTGACAACATCGGTAGCTCCGTGAGGCTATTTGCAGATGACACGGTTGTCTACAAGAAAGTAGCAACATCAGAAGACTCGTACGTACTCCAGGAGGACCTGCAGAGGATTAATGCATGGTGCGACAGCTGGCAGCTTTCCCTAAACGTAGATAAATGTAATATAATGCGCATACATAGGGGCAGAAATCCATTCCAGTACGACTATGCCATAGGTGGTAAATCATTGGAAGCGGTAACGACCGTAAAATACTTAGGAGTTACTATCCGGAGCGATCTGAAGTGGAATGATCACATAAAACAAATAGTGGGAAAAGCAGGCGCCAGGTTGAGATTCATAGGAAGAATTCTAAGAAAATGTGACTCATCGACGAAAGAAGTAGCTTACAAAACGCTTGTTCGTCCGATTCTTGAGTATTGTTCATCAGTATGGGACCCTTACCAAGTTGGATTAATAGAAGAGATAGACATGATCCAGCGAAAAGCAGCGCGATTCGTTATGGGGACATTTAGTCAGCGCGAGAGCGTTACGGAGATGCTGAACAAGCTCCAGTGGCGGACACTTCAAGAAAGGCGTTACGCAATACGGAGAGGTTTATTATCGAAATTACGAGAGAGCACATTCCGGGAAGAGATGGGCAACATATTACTACCGCCCACATATATCTCGCGTAATGATCACAACGAAAAGATCCGAGAAATTAGAGCAAATACGGAGACTTACAAGCAGTCGTTCTTCCCACGCACAATTCGTGAATGGAACAGGGAAGGGGGGATCAGATAGTGGTACAATAAGTACCCTCCGCCACACACCGTAAGGTGGCTCGTGGAGTATAGATGTAGATGTAGATGTAGATGACCAGGAGCGGTGTTGCGTTTTGTGCGGAGTGTAGCAATGAGATCCTGTGTAGTGATAGGGGCATTGAGTTCCGTGTGTGCAATGTTGTCCAAGTACTGGAAACCAGGAGCAAGGGGAGGGACAGAGGGGTCAATATTATCGCGGACATCCGGGAAGAGGGAGTAATCGAACTGGGGATCATCGGGGATGGAAAAGACATCGGAGAGGTAAGAGGCAAAGTGATTGGCCTGACTAAGGGTGTCAGGGAAGGGGTGATCATCATGGAGAAGAGGGTAGTAGGGGGAGGGTTTAGTTCCAGTAAGGCGACGGAAGGCTGACCAGAACTTGGACGAGTTTATAGGTAGGGTAGCATTTAAACGGGTGCATGTCTGTCCCCCGTCCCAGCGTTTCTTAGCCGTGAGGAAATTTCGAATGTGTCGCTGGAGTTGCCGGTGGCGTCGGAGTGTGTCCAGGTCACGCATGCGCGTGTGGAGGAAGGCACGGTAGAGACGGCGGGATTCACGGAGGAGGAGGACGGCCTGTGGGGGTAAGGTAGGACGGTGGGGGCGGATGGCAACAGTAGGGACGTGGGCCTCCACGGCCTCAGACAAGGTCTGCTGGAGAAAGGAGGCGGCATGGGTTACATCGTCAGGGTGGCGGTAGGTGAAGGGGTGGCTATTGACCTGGGTGGAGAGGGTATCCCGGTAGGCATTCCAGTTGGCACGGGAATAGTCATGGACGTACTTTGGGGGAGCGTCATTACGAGGGTCGGGGCAGGGGCGACGACTGTCTGAAATGGTGAGGAGGACAGGGAGATGGTCGCTACCAATAGGCTCCAGGACATCCACCGTTATGCTGCCAAGGAGGTTGGGGAGGAAAGGATAACATCGGGAGTGGAGTTGGATTCGTGACGGGTGTGCTGGGGGATGGGGATGACCTCGCCTTGAAGGGAGGAGAGGAACCGATGCCACCGCCGTAACTGGGCAGCGGAACTACTGTGGATGTTGAGGTCAGCAGCGATCACTTAGGAGGAGAAGGTACGGTCAATGTGGGAGAGGAAGCCGAAGGGAATAGGGACGTTAGGGCGGACATAGATGGTGGCGTAGGTGACGGTAAGGCCAGGGAAGAAGAGACTAAGGATCAGGTGTTCGGTGGGGTCGGGAAGGAGAGGTTGGAGCCGAACTGGGATCTGACGATGGTGACCAATGGCAACTCCGCCACGCGCAATCGGGAGGGGATTATCGGTGCAGTGAAGGAGGTAGGGCGACGTGTGGACGGTGTGGTGGGGTTGGAGGAAAGTTTCATTGAGGAGGAAGGCATCCACACGGTGGGTGGCAACGGTGTGCAGGAAGAGGTTCTTGTTGGCGGGAAGGGAGCGGATGTTGTTGAAAAGGATACGGTGCTGTCACGGCATGACAGGGATTTAGACGAGGGTGTCAAGACGGGAAAAGGTGAAATGGGCCTGGTTGTTGGAGTAGGTGGCGTACATCTTGAGTTGGAAGATGGAACGGGCAGCGAGGGAGATCTGCTGGAGGGTGTGAGGGCGCTGAAAGGGATGAACATTCTGGAGGACGATGGTAAGGAACCTGATGACGTCCTCAGTGGTGGGAGGGGGGACGAAGGGAATTGCCAGGAGGGGTGGGGGCGTTCAGAGGACGGACAGGGACGGTGAGTTCAGGAGTGGTCAGAGGGGGTCGGGCTTTACACTTTTGGGAGTAGGTGGGAAGGGGGAGATTGCAGGTATTGCAGGAGGGAGGGGATTGAAGGTTAGGGCACTGCCTGAGGAAGTGCACTTGCCCACAATGCGGGCAGGTGGGGGCCTCGCGGCACTCGGCTGCTGGGTGTGCGTTATAGCGCAGACACCTCTGGCAGCACAGGGATTGAGGAGGGGTATGGGAGGGGTCCACCTTATATCGCTGGTTGAAGAGGAGGGCACCCTCCTTCAGGAGACGGTCAATGGAGGAGGCGTCCTCAGAGAAAACCCGCATAAGGCGGATGGGGCCGGCCGAGTTGAAAATGCAGCGGACCACCCGCACCTCCAGCGTGGGATGCGCCTTGAGCTCCGCCAACACCACCTCCTCCGTGATCGTCGGACTGAGCCGAGTGATTACGGTGGTGAGGGTCGGCGGGCGACACGGGGGTTGGGGTTGGCGGGTAGGAGATGGAGTAGGAGCAGGGGTGAGGGAGGCGTTGGGGCCAAAACGGGTGATGGGGAGGTGGGAGAGGATGTCAGTATGGAGGGTTGGGCTGGGGGAGGATATGAGAACGGAATCCCGTCTGGGAGTGAGGAGAAAGAGTGGGGCACCAGGGAAGTGTTGGCGGAGGAGGAGGGAGAGATTCTGGGCCTCGAGAAGGGAAGGACAGGGACGGGAGAGGAGGCATTTGTGTAAAGAGGGGGGGGGCAGAGGGGGAGGAGGAGGAGGAGGAGGGAGCAGGGCCAGGCGGGGAGACATCCATGGCATTCTGGGGGGGGGGGGTGAAGGAGGACGTGGCGGGGAATTTTTTGGGAGCGGAGGAGGTGGTGGTGCCACTAGGGCGTTTAATGGCGGCAGAAGGGTGGGTGGTGACATGAGGGACGGGAGCTATAGGTAGGTGGCTGGAAGGGGCAGGTCCCGGCGTGGATGCAGCAGTCGGCGGCGGAGATGGTGACGGTGAAAGCGACGGTGGTGGCGGTGATAGCGAAGGCGACGGGGAGAGTTGGGCAGGGGCAGTGGCCAGATGGGCCACCACCCTAGCTGGAGCTGCAGTGACAGGCAGGGGGAGTGGGGGGAAAGGATCAGAGGGAGAGGAGCGGGAGGAAGAAGCTGGAGAGGGGGCGACAAAGAGCGAAGGTGAAGGGAGAGTGAGAAGAGGAGGGATGGAAAGAGGGGGGTGTGACTGGGTACACCATGTAATGGTGGTGGTGGCAGCGGCGGAGGGGGAAGTATAAACTATGGCTGTGGTTGTAGTGGTGGTAGTGGTGGTGGGGGCTGACATGACGACAGGGAGAAACAAAAATGCACAGGACGAAAAGGAAAAAACCGGGGACAGATGAAGATGAAGGCGGATGAAGATGAAGACGAAGACGGACGAAGACCAGAATTCCACGCTGCTGGCGCTGGCGCTGACGACGGCTGGCAGGAATGCCGCAGCTGCTGCTGCCGCGGACGGGGCCAGGGCCGCTGCTGCTGCCGCTGCCCCTGCCGCCGCCGCTGCTGCTGCTGCTGGAGGGCTAGCTGGCTGGCTGGACTGCTGCTGCTGCTGCTGCTGGAGGGCTGGCTGGCTGGACCGCTGCTGCTGGCCGGGACCTCTGCTGCTGCTGCTGCTCGGCTGGCTGGCTGGCACCTGAAAACCTAGCGCTTCGATTAGTGCTGGAATGGCACAATCGAAAGGCGGTATCCTTTCGGAGTACCGCCGGAGATGT
Organism: Schistocerca americana; assembly: GCF_021461395.2. Taxonomy (NCBI): domain Eukaryota; kingdom Metazoa; phylum Arthropoda; class Insecta; order Orthoptera; family Acrididae; genus Schistocerca; species Schistocerca americana. Next base: position 186,599,929 of record NC_060129.1, on the reverse strand, counting down.
GCCGTACCTTTTTGTAACACCCTGTGTAGTGTGTATATCGGTCGCTGGTGCAGCGCTCTTCCGGATACGCGATCGTAAATCATAACTTTGTATTGGTGGAGGCGCGGTAGTCAAAGTACCGTTACAGTGCCTCTTCTACTGACACGATCCTCAAGCGAGCGTGGCAGTACAGAAAATTTACATACATATATATATTTATGAGAAAACAAGAATTTTACATATTACAAAAAATATTTCTGAGCACAATGATCTTTGCATATCAGTCTTTGTATACAGTCTTTTTGGTGTGTATCTTCTTTAGGAGTCGTAACATGAATGTCTTTGAACTGCGGCGTATTATCGTTGCTTAGCACAGCGTTTGAATTCAGTTCACACTTCACAACTTCACATGATTCGTGTTTACAATGGAATTAATTTGAACAATAAATGTTTCTATTATATTGATCCAATGTCTTTAAATGTAGTATCGGCTTCTGTGTGTGTGTGTGTAATCATTACATGAGATATTTACATTGTTGTCATATAGTACATATACAGAATTAAATGAAAAAGTACAGTAAATTTTTACGTTACATTCAATATCATTGTGCTGACATGTGAATTACATTAAATTCAGATTGAAATATACATTTTATTTATTTTATTTGTTAGCTCATTCTTTTTCCTTTCTTTCCATTTTTGTTCCTTTTCGTTACACTTGCAACATTTTAATTGTGTCAACTCGCTAGAATATTCAACTTAAAATTCATCTTGCGTCCTGGAATAAAATTTACATAAATTTCAAGCTTTAAGACAGCCCTCTGTAGGAGGATAGGTTCATAGGATGGTTGCTAACTACATAAATACTAGTAAAGTCATCTCCTACAGTGGACTACACAAAATAAAATATGAGAGACAAAATACATGTTTACTTAATGTAATGTAAAATTTCCTATACCTAATACCGTTTCTGAGTGTGGTGTCCCCACTATTGCTGTTTTTAAGAGTGGTACCCCTCTAAATATCTTAGGGTCCTACAAGCATGTGTGTGTGTATATATATATATATATATATATATATATATATATATATATATATATATATATATATATATATAAATGGAAGGAAACATTCCACGTGGGAAAAATTATACATAAAAACAAAGATGAGGTGACTTACCGAACAAAAGCGCTGGCAGGTCGATAGACACACAAACAAACACAAACATACACACAAAATTCAAGCTTTCGCAACAAACTGTTGCCTCATCAGGAAAGAGGGAAGGAGAGGGGAAGACGAAAGGAAGTGGATTTAAGGGAGAGGGTAAGGAGTCATTCCAATCCCAGGAGCGGAAAGACTTACCTTAGGGGGAAAAAAGGACAGGTATACACACGCACACACGCACATATCCATCTACATATATATATATATATTATCTAGTTCAAGTCAATCATGTTCCTATAAGGTTTGTGTAGTTCATCTCCTTCCTTTCATGAGTATCAAGCAAATAAATAAATGTTTTGCTTAATAAATTAATAAACAAATTTTCTTAGTTCTTGTCAGATAATTGCTGCTGTGTTCCATGCTGTATATCCATTCTGTATTTACCTTGTGGTACCTGTAAAATTCTATTCATAAATAAATATGTGTGTATGTCTCTCCATACTGTCAGATAATCACAAATTATGTAATGTCAAATATTTCATCAACATGTATAATTTTTTTTTTTTTTTTTTTTTATTTTTTTTTTAAAGGGAGGGATGCGAATGTGAGCCACAACAGAGGACTGACATTTTGTTTTCTCCTTATTCTCCTTTCTATTTAATGGTGCATTAGTTCAGTACAGTAGATGAGCTTTAATTATGCCATTAGATGACTGCTAAATATGTTCTCTTAAATAATTCTTCCAATCTGAAGTGTCAAGCATACATACCTCCAAAAATTTCATTACAAGTTCCCATTAGATTAGTGTTAAAGTGTTATAGACTTAAATCTTCTGGTATATTTTCAACAGTGACTGCTGTAAATAATTCTTTCCACATAAATCTATACTTTCACCCTTAGTTATAGGAATATATAAGACATCGCATAAGTTATTATCTCAGGCATACCAATCGTTCAATAAGTAATACTCTTTCCAATACTTTCATTGTGTATTCCTTGAGTACATTCGATATAGCGTTCAAATCTAGTTTCTCTCATCTCAACATATTCTCAATTACTCATAACATTCTCACCTACCCACTATTCATTTTTCACAAAATAACATATACTTATTTCTCAGCATTTTATATCACCACCACTTACTTTTTTAATTCAACAACAACAATAATAATGATGATAATAATAATAATACCCTTTTCTCATCTTATATTCCATTTACCTCTCTCCATATTACTATTTATCCTCTTATTAAACTAAAATTACATTCACTCATTACATTGTCACTCACATCAAGATTACTATTATCACATGCCTCCTAAAGATAATAATTCAGTTCAATTCTCTGCCGCCTCTAATGTGTATATGCCTCCTCTAATGTGTATATGCCTCAATAGCAACTCCTCCTACAACCAAATATCTAAATAGCTATTGGATGGTTCCCATTGCTTTCTAGACTTACCTGCATTCATTAGATTGTAAGTATCTGTATAACTTCAATATAGGCTCATAATAACTGTATATCATATTAATTATCTTCTCATCAGCTAACATTTTACTGTACGTATTTTTTCAAATGTCTGTGTGGATGTAGACCTCTGGGTTTGTGTGTTAATGGATATTCTAATGAATAACAGCCAAGGTGTGGAATATTTGCAATTCGGAATGGTCCAGCCTACAACACCTGCCACTTCCTGTTTTAATGTTTCAGTTATGCGGAATTAGGATGTGTTCTTAGTAAAACTAACTTGACTAGTGGATTTAGAAGCTACGGTGGCTGAGAAAATGTGATTCAACACTCCTATAATCTCCCAGGCTAAACTTACTCTCCCCAGTAATCCCACAAAACAGAGTGTGTGTGTGTGTGTGTGTGTGCGTGTGAGTGTGTGTGTTTTCCTACAAGCTTGTAAGAGGAAATTCTTTGCAAAAGCAAGCAAAGCTCTGTAGGTTATGTCAGTGTACCTATCGCAATGCAACAGATCTGCCTTTAATGAGTCACCTCGTTTGTTAGTAAATAATTGATAATTATCAACCAGAGCATACTGTACATCATAATACCTGGAAACTGTAGGTGTATTTGTTGATAAGAAGGGCATGAAATAAAATTCTCGATGAGCTAATAGAAAGTACTTGATATTTATTTATATTATTAATGTTATATTTATTGTATAATAAGATCTCAGGAGATCTAGGTTCAGGAATATATACATGCCATGTAGATTAAAGTTGACCTCATCTGTTCATCGACTTGACTAGTGGGCTGAGGGTGTACGGTGACTGTGTGGGTTTGATTCCACACACCCATAATCTCCCTGGCCTAAAGCTACTCTCCCCAGTATCCCCAGAAAACGGTGTGTGTGTGTGTGTGTGTGTGTGTGTGTGTGTGTGTGTGTGTGTGTGTGTGCGTGTGTGTGTTTTCCTACAACCTTGTAAGAGGAAATTCTTCGCAAAAGCCAAGATAGCTCTGTAGTTTGTCAGTGTACCTATCGCAATGCAACAGATGTGCCTTTGGTGAGTCACCTCGTTTGTTAGTAAATAATTGATAATTATCAACCAGAGCATACTGTACATCATAATCTCTGTAAACTGTAGGAGTTTTTTTTAATAAGAAGGGCATGAAGAAAAATCATGATGAGCTAACAGAAAGTACTTGATATTTATTTATATTATTACTGTAATATTTATTGTATAATAAGATCTCAGGAGATCTAGGTTCAGGAATATTTACATGCCATGTAGATTAAAGTTGACCTCATCTGATCATCGACTTGACTAGAGGGCTTAGGGGTACGGTGACTGTGTGGGTTTGATTCCACACACCCATAATCTCCCTGGCCTAAAGCTCCTCTCTCCAGTATCCCCAGAAAACAGTGTCTGTCTGTGTGTGTGTGTGTGTGTGTGTGTGTGTGTGTGTGTGTGTGTGTGTGTGCGTGTGTGTTTTCCTACAAGCTTGTAAGAGGAAATTCTTTGCAAAAGCCAGCAAAGCTCTGTAGGTTATGTCAGTGTACCTATCGACGATGCAGCACATCTGCCTTTGGTGAGTCACCTCGCTTGTTAGTAAATAATTGATAACTATCAACCAGAGCATACTGTACATCATAATATCTGGAAACTGTAGGTGTATTTGTTAATAAGAAGGGCATGAAATAAAATTCACGATGAGCTAATAGAAAGTACTTGATATTTATTTATATTATTACTGTAATATTTATTGTATAATAAGATCTCAGGAGATCTAGGTTCAGGAATACATACATGCCAAGTAGATTAAAGTTGACCTCATCTGTTCATCGACTTGACTAATGGGCTGAGGGGGTACGGTGACTGTGTGGGTTTGATTCCACACACCCATAATCTCCCTGGCCTAAAGCTACTCTCCCCAGTATCCCCAGAAAACTGTGTCTGTGTGTGTGTGTGTGTGTGTGTGTGTGTGTGTGTGTGTGTGTGTGTGTGTATGTGTTTTTCTACAAGCTTGCAAGAGGAAATTCTTTGCAAAAGCCAGCAAAGCTCTGCAGGTTATGTCAGTGTACCTATCGACGATGCAGCACATCTGCCTTTGGTGAGTCACCTCGCTTGTTAGCAAATAATTGATAATTATCAACCAGAGCAAACTGTACATCATAATATCTGGAAACTGAAGGTGTATTTGTTAATAAGAAGGGCATGAAATAAAATTCACGTTGAGCTAGTAGAAAGTACTTGATGTTTATTTATATTATTACTGTAATATTTATTGTATAATAAGATCTCAGGATATCTAGGTTCAGGAATATATACATGCCATGTAGATTAAAGTTGACCTCATCTGTTCATCCACTTGACTAGTGGGCTGAGGGGATACGGTGACTGTGTGGGTTTGATTCCACACACCAATAATCTCCCTGGCCTAAAGCTACTCTCCCCAGTATCCCCAGAAAACAGTGTCTGTGTGTGTGTGTGTGTGTGTGTGTGTGTGTGTGTGTGTGTGTGTGTGTGTGTGTTCCTACAAGCTTGCAAGAGGAAATTCTTTGCAAAAGCCAGCAAAGCTCTGTAGGTTATGTCAGAGTACCTATCGACGATGCAGCACATCTGCCTTTGGTGAGTCACCTCGCTTGTTAGTAAATAATTGATAATTATCAACCAGAGCATACTGTACATCATTATATCTGGAAACTGTAGGTGTTTTTGTTAATAAGAAGGGCATGAAGTAAAATTCACGATGAGCTAATAGAAATAACTTGATGTTTATTTATATTATTACTGTAATATTTATTGTATAATAAGATCTCAGGAGATCTAGGTTCAGGAATATATACATGCCATGTAGATTAAAGTTGACCTCATCTGTTCATCAACTTGACTAATGGGCTGAGGGGGTACGGTGACTGTGTGGGTTTGATTCCACACACACAAAATCACCCTGGCCTAAAGCTACTCTCTCCAGTATCCCCAGATAACTGTGTCTGTGTGTGTGTGTGTGTGTGTGTGTGTGTGTGTGTGTGTGTGTGTGTGTGTGTGTGTGTATGTGTTTTGCTACAAGCTTGCAAGAGGAAATTCTTTGCAAAAGCCAGCAAAGCTCTGCAGGTTATGTCAGTGTACCTATCGACGATGCAGCACATCTGCCTTTGGTGAGTCACCTCGCTTGTTGGTAAATAATTGATAATTATCAACCAGAGCACACTGTACATCATAATATCTCGAAACTGTAGGTGTATTTGTTAATAAGAAGGGCATGAAATAAAATTCACGGTGAGCTAATGGAAAGTACTTGTTATTTATTTATATTATTACTGTAATATTTATTGTATAATAAGATCTCAGGAGATCTAGGTTCAGGAATATATACATGCCATGTAGATTAAAGTTGACCTCATCTGTTCATCGACTTGACTAATGGGCTGAGGGGGTACGGTGACTGTATGGGTTTGATTCCACACACCAATAATCTCCCTGGCCTAAAGCTACTCTCACCAGTATCCCGAGAAAACAGTGTCTGTGTGTGTGTGTGTGTGTGTGTGTGTGTGTGTGTGTGTGTGTGTGTGTGTGTGTGTGTGTTCCTACAAGCTTGCAAGAGGAAATTCTTTGCAAAAGCCAGCAAAGCTCTGTAGGTTATGTCAGTGTACCTATCGACGATGCAGCACATCTGCCTTTGGTGAGTCACCTCGCTTGTTAGTAAATAATTGATAATTATCAACCAGAGCATACTGTACATCATTATATCTGGAAACTGTAGGTGTATTTGTTAATAAGAAGGGCATGAAATAAAATTCACGATGAGCTAATAGAAAGTACTTGATATTTATTTATATTATTACTGTAATATTTATAGTATAATAAGATCTCTGGAGATCTAGGTTCAGGAATATATACATGCCATGTAGATTAAAATTGACCTCATCTGTTCATCGACTTGACTAGTGGACTGAGGGGGTACAGTGACTGTGTGGGTTTGATTCCACACACCCATAATCTCCCTGGTCTAAAGCTACTCTCCACAGTATCCCCAGAAAACAGTGTCTGTGTCTGTGTGTGTGTGTGTGTGTGTGTTCCTACAAGCTTGTAAGAGGAAATTCATTGCAAATGCCAGCAAAGCTCTGTTGGTTATGTCAGGGTACCTATCGACGACGCAGCACATCTGCCTTTGGTGAGTCACCTCGTTTGTTAGTAAATAATTGTTAATTATCAACCAGAGCGTACTGTACATCATAATATCTGGAAACTGTAGATGTATTTGTTACTAAGAAGGGCATGAAATAAAATTCACGATGAGCTAATAGAAAATACTTGATATTTATTTATATTATTACTGTAATATTTATTGTATAATAAGATCTCAGGAAATCTAGGTTCAGGAATATATACATGCCATGTAGATTAAAGTTGACCTCATCTGTTCATCGACTTGACTAGTGGACTGAGGGGGTACGGTGACTGTGTGGGTTTGAATCCACACACCCATAACCTCCCTGGCCTAAAGCTACAAGCTTGTAAGAGGAAATTCATTGCAAATGCCAGCAAAGCTCTGTTGGTTATGTCAGGGTACCTATCGACGATGCAGCACATCTGCCTTTGGTGAGTCACCTCGTTTGTTAGTAAATAATTGTTAATTATCAACCAGAGCGTACTGTACATCATAATATCTGGAAACTGTAGATGTATTTGTTACTAAGAAGGGCATGAAATAAAATTCACGATGAGCTAATAGAGATACTTGATATTTATTTATATTATTGCTGTAATATTTATTGTAGAATAAGTTCTCAGGAGAACTAGGTTCAGGAATATATATACATGCCATGTAGATTAAAGTTGACCTCATCTGTTCATTGACTTGACTAGTGGGCTGAGCGGGTACGGTGACTGTGTGGGTATGATTCCACACACCCATAATCTCCCTGGCCTAAAGCTACTCTCCCCAGTATCCCCAGAAAACAGTGTCCGTGTGTGTGTGTGTGTGTGTGTGTGTGTGTGTGTGTGTGTGTGTGTGTGTGTGTGTGTGTTTTGCTACAAGCTTGTAAGAGGAATTTCTTTGCAAAAGCCAGCAAAGCTCTGTAGGTTATGTCAGTGTACCTATCGACGATGCAGCACATCTGCCTTTGGTGAGTCACCTTGCTTGTTAGTAAATAATTGTTAATTATCAACCAGAGCGTACTGTACATCATAATATCTGGCAACTGTAGGTGTATTTGTTACTAAGAAGGGCATGACATAAAATTCACGATGAGCTAATAGAGTTACTTGATATTTATTTATATTATTACAGTTATATTTTTTGTGTAATAAGATCTCAGGAGATCTAGGTTCTGGAATATATACATGCCATGTAGATTAAAGTTGACCTCATCTGTTCATTGACTTCACTAGTGGGCTGAGGGGGTACGGTGACTGTGTGGGTTTGATTCCACACACCCATAATCTCCCTGGCCTAAAGCTACTCTCCCCAGTATCCCCAGAAAACAGTGTCCGTGTGTGTGTGTGTGTGTGTGTGTGTGTGTGTGTGTGTGTGTGTGTGTTTGTGTGTGTGTATGTGTTTTGCTACAAGCTTGTAAGAGGAATTTCTTTGCAAAAGCCAGCAAAGCTCTGTAGGTTATGTCAGTGTACCTATCGACGATGCAGCACATCTGCCTTTGGTGAGTCACCTCGCTTGTTAGTAAATAATTGATAATTATCAACCAGAGCATACTGTACATCATAATATCTGGAAACTGTAGGTGTATTTGTTAATAAGAAGGGCATGAAATAAAAGTCACGATGAGCTAATAGAAAGTACTTGATATTAAATTATATTATTACTGTAATATTTATTGTATAATAAGATCTCAGGAGATCTAGGTTCAGGAATATATACATGCCATGTAGGTTAAGGCTGACCTCATCTGTTCATCGACTTGACTAGTGGGCTGAGGGGGTACGGTGACTGTGTGGGTTTGATTCCACACAGCCATAATCTCCCTGGCCTAAAGCTACTCTCTCCAGTATCCCCAGAAAACAGATTCTGTGACTGTGTGTGTGTGTGTGTGTGTTTTGCTACAAGCTTGTAAGAGGAAATTCTCTGCAAAAGCCAGCAAAGCTCAGTAGGTTATGTCGGAGTACCTATCGACGATGCAGCACATCTGCCTTTGGAGAGTCACCTCGTTTGTTAGTAAATAATTGTTAATTATCAACCAGAGCATACTGTACATCATAATATCTGGAAACTGTAGGTGTATTTGTTAATAAGAAGGGCATGAAATAAAATTCACGATGAGCTAATAAAATGTACTTGATATTTATTTATATTATTACTGTAATATTTACTGTATAATAAGATCTCTGGAGATCTAGGTTCAGGAATATATACATGCCATGTAGATTAAAGTTGACCTCATCTGTTCATCGACTTGACTAGTGGGCTGAGGGGGTACGGTAATTTGATTCCACACACCCATAATCTCCTTGGCCTAAAGCTACGCTCCGCAGTACCTCCAGAAAACTGTGTCTGTGTATGTGTGTGTGTGTGTGTGTGTGTGTGTGTGTGTGTGCGTGTGTGTGTTTTCCTACAACCTTGTAAGAGGAAATTCCTCGCAAAAACAAAGATACCTCTGTAGTTTGTCAATGTACCTATTGTAATGAACCAGATCTGCCTTTGGTGAGTCACCTTGTTTGTTAGTAAATAATTGATAATTATAACCAGAGCATACTGTACATCATAATATCAGGAAACTGTAGGTGTATTTGTTAATAAGAAGGGCACGAAATAAAATTCACGATGAGCTAATAGAATATACTTGATATTCATTTATATTATTACTGTAATATTTATTGTATAATAAGATCTCAGGAAACCTAGGTTCAGGAATATATACATGCCATGTAGATTAAAGTTGACCTCATCTGTTCATGGACTTGACTAGTGGGCTGAGGGGGTACGGTGACTGTGTGGGTATGATTCCACACACCCATAATCTCCCTGGCCTAAAGCTACTCTCCCCAGTATCCCCAGAAAACAGTGTCCGTGTGTGTGTGTGTGTGTGTGTGTGTGTGTGTGTGTGTATGTGTTTTGCTACAAGCTTGTAAGAGGAATTTCTTTGCAAAAGCCAGCAAAGCTCTGTAGGTTATGTCAGTGTACCTATCGACGATGCAGCACATCTGCCTTTCGTGAGTCACCTTGCTTGTTGGTAAATAATTGTTAATTATCAACCAGAGCGTACTGTACATCATAATATCTGGAAACTGTAGATGTATTTGTTACTAAGAAGGGCATGAAATAAAATTCAATATGAGCTAATAGAAAATACTTGATATTTATTTATATTATTACTGAAATATTTATTGTATAATAAGATCTCAGGAAATCTAGGTTCAGGAATATATACATGCCATGTAGATTAAAGTTGACCTCATCTGTTCATGGACTTGACTAGTGGGCTGAGGGGGTACGGTGACTGTGTGGGTATGATTCCACACACCCATAATCTCCCTGGCCTAAAGCTACTCTCCCCAGTATCCCCAGAAAACAGATTCTGTGACTGTGTGTGTGTGTGTGTGTGTGTGTGTGTGTTTTGCTACAAGCTTCTAAGAGGAAATTCTCTGCAAAAGCCAGCAAAGCTCTGTAGGTTATGTCAGAGTACCTATCGACGATGCAGCACTTCTGACTTTAGAGAGTCACCTCGTTTGTTAGTTAATAATTGTTAATTATCAACCAGAGCATACTGTACAACATAATATCTGGAAACTGTAGGTGTACTTGTTAATAAAAAGGGCATGAAATAAAATTCACGATGAGCTAATAAAATGTACTTGATATTTATTTATATTATTACTGTAATATTTACTGTATAATAAGATCTCTGGAGATCTAGGTTCAGGAATATATACATGCCATGTACATTAAAGTTGACCTCATCTGTTCATCGACTTGACTAGTGGGCTGAGGGGGTACGGTGCCTGTGTGGGTTTGATTCCACACACCCATAATCTCCCTGGCCTAAAGCTACTCTCCCCAGTATCCCCAGAAAACAGTGTCTGTGGCTGTGTCTGTGTGTGTGTGAGTGTGTGTGTGTGTGTGTGTGTGTGTGTGTGTGTGTGTGTGTGTGTGTGCGTATGTGTGTGTGTGTGTGTGTGTGTGTGTGTGTGTGTGTGTGTGTGTTTTGCTACAAGCTTGTAAGAGGATATTATTTGCAAAAGCCAGCAAAGCTCTGTAGGTTATGGTAGTGTACCTATCGACGATGCAGCACATCTGCCTTTGGTGAGCCATCTCGTTTGTTAGTAAATAATTGTTAATTATCAACCAGAGCATACTGTACATCATAATATCTGGAAACTGTAGGTGTATTTCTTACTAAGAAGGGCATAAAATAAAATTCACGATGAGCAAATAGAAAGTACTTGATATTAAATTATATTATTACTGTAATATTTATTGTATAATAAGATCTCAGGAGATCTAGGTTCAGGAATATAAACATGCCATGTAGGTTAAAGTTGACCTCATCTGTTCATCGACTTGACTAGTGGGCTGACGGGGTACGGTAACTGTGTGGGTTTGATTCCACACACCCATAATCTCCCTGGCCTAAAGCTACTCTCCCCAGTACCTCCAGAAAGCTGTGTCTGTGTATGTGTGTGTGTGTGTGTGTGTGTGTGTGTGTGTGTGTGTGTGTGTGTGTGCGTGTGTGTGTTTTCCTACAACCTTGTAAGAGGAAATTCCTCGCAAAAGCCAAGATACCTCTGTAGTTTGTCAATGTACCTATCGCAATGCAACAGATCTGCCTTTGGTGAGTCACCTTGTTTGTTAGTAAATAATTGATAATTATCAACCAGAGCATACTGTACATCATAATATCAGGAAACTGTAGGTGTATTTGTTAATAAGAAGGGCATAAAATAAAATTCACATTGAGCAAATAGAAAGTACTTGATATTAAATTATATTATTACTGTAATATTTATTGTATAATAAGATCTCAGGAGATCTAGGTTCAGGAATATATACATGCCATGTAGATTAAAGTTGACCTCATCTGCTCATCGACTTGACTAGTGGGCTGAGGGGGTACGGTGACTGTGTGGGTTTGATTCCACACACCCATAATCTCCCTGGCCTAAAGCTACTCTCCACAGTATCCCCAGAATTCAGTGTCTGTGTCTGTCTGTGTGTGTGTGTGTGTGTGTGTGTGTGTGTGTGTGTGTGTGTGTGTGTGCGTGTGTGTTTTGCTACAAGCTTGTAAGAGGAAATTCTTTGCAAAAGCCAGCAAAGCTCTGTGGGTTATGTCAGTGTAGCTATCGACGATGCAGCACATCTGCCTTTGGTGAGTCACCTTGTTTGTTAGTAAATAATTGTTAATTATCAACCAGAGCATACTGTACATCATAATATCTGGAAACTGTAGGTGTATTTGTTACTAAGAAGGGCATGAAATAAAATTCACGATGTGCTAATAGAAAATACTTGATATTTATTTACATTATTACTGTAATATTTATTGTATAATAAGATCTCAGGAGTTCTAGGTTCAGGAATATATATATGCCATGTAGGTTAAATTTGACCTCATCTGTTCATCGACTTGACTAGTGGGCTGAGGGGGTACGGTGACTGTGAGGGTTTGATTCCACACACCCATAATCTCCCTTGCCTAAAGCTACAAGCTTGTAAGAGGAAATTCTTTGCAAAAGCCAGCAAAGCTCTGTAGGTTATGTCAGGGTGCCTATCAACGATGCAGCACATCTGCCTTTGGTGAGTCACCTCGTTTGTTAGTAAATAATTGAAAATTTGTCAGCCAGAGCATACTGTACATCATAATATCTGGAAACTGTAGGTGTATTTGTTACTAAGAAGGGCATGAAATAAAATTCACGATGTGATAATAGAAAGTACTTGATATTTATTTACATTATTACTGTAATATTTGTTGTATAATAAGATCTCAGGAGTTCTAGGTTCAGGAATATATACATGCCATGTAGGTTAAAGTTGACCTCATCTGTTCATCGACTTGACTAGTGGGCTAAGGGGGTACGGTGACTGTGTGGGTTTGATTCCACACACCCATAATCTCCCTTGCCTAAAGCTACAAGCTTGCAAGAGGAAATTCTTTGCAAAAGCCAGCAAAGCTCTGTAGGTTATGTCAGTGTATGTATCGACGATGCAGCACATCTGCCTTTGGTGAGTCACCTCGTTTGTTAGTAAATAATTCTTAATTATCAACCAGAACATACTGTACATCATAATATCTGGAAACTGTAGGTGTATTTGTTAATAAGAAGGGAATGAAATAAAATTCAAGATGAGCTAATGGAATGTACTTGATATTTATTTATATTATTACTGTAATATTTATTGTATATTAAGATCTCTGGATATCTATGTTCAGGAATATATACATGCCATGTAGATTACAGTTGACCTCATCTGTTCATCGACTTGACTAGAAGGGCTGAGGGGGTACGGTGACTGTGTGGGTTTGATTCCAGACACCCATAATCTCCCTGACCAAAAGCTACTCTTTCCAGTATCCCCAGAAAGCAGTGTGTGTGTGTGTGTGTGTGTGTCTGTTTTCCTACAAGCTTGTAAGAGGAAATTCCTTGCAAAAGCCAGCAAAGCTCTGTAGGCTATATCAGTGCAACTATCGACGATGCAGCACATCTGGCTTTTGGTGAGTCACCTCGTTTGTTAGTAAATAATTTTTAATTATCAACCTGAGCATACTGTACATCATAATATCTGGAAACTGTAGGTGTATTTGTTAATAAGAAGGGCATGAAATAAAATTCACGATGAGCTAATAGAAAGTACTTGATATTTATTTATATTATTACTGTAATAATTACAGTATAAGAAGATCTCAGGAGATCGAGGTTCAGGAATATATACATGCCATGTAGATTAAAGTTGACCTCACCTGTTCATCGACTTTACTAGTGGGCTAAGGGGGGTACGGTGACTGTGTGGGTTTGATTCCACACACCCATAATCTCCCTGGCCAAAAGCTACTCTTTCCAGTATCCCCAGAAAGCAGTGTGTGTGTGTGTGTGTGTGTGTGTGTGTGTGTGTGTGTGTGTGTGTGTGTGTGTGTGTGTGTGTGTGTCTGTTTTCCTACAAGCTTGTAAGAGGAAATTCCTTGCAAGAGCCAGCAAAGCTCAGTAGGTTATATCAGTGTAACTATCGACGATGCAGCACATCTGCCTTTGGTGAGTCACCTCGTTTGTTAGTAAATAATTGATAATTATCAACCAGAGCATACTGTACATCATAATATCTGGAAACTGTAGGTGTATTATTACTAAGAAGGGCATGATATGAAATTCACGATGAGCTAATAGAATGTACTTGATATTTATTTATATTATTACTGTAATATTTATAGTATAATAAGATCTCAGGAGATCTAGGTTCAGGAATATATACATGCCATGTAGATTAAAGTTGACCTCATCTGTCATCGACTTGACTAGTGGGCTGAGTGGGTACAGTGACTGTGTGGGTTTGATTCCATACACCCATAATCTCCCTGGCCAAAAGCTACTCTTTCCAGTATCCCCAGAAAGCAGTGTGTGTGTGTGTGTGTGTGTGTGTGTGTGTGTGTGTGTGTGTGTGTGTGTATGTGTGTGTGCGTGTCTGTTTTCCTACAAGCTTGTAAGAGGAAATTCCTTGCAAGAGCCAGCAAATCTCTGTAGGTTATATCAGTGTAACTATCGACGATGCAGCACATCTGCCTTTGGCGAGTCACCTCGTTTGTTAGTAAATAATTGATAATTATCAACCAGAGCATACTGTACATCATAATATCTGGAAACTGTAGGTGTATTTGTTAATAAGAAGAGCATGAAGTAAAATTCACGATGAACTAATAGAAAGTACTTGATATTTATTTAAATTATTAC
>NC_060129.1:186580445-186582945 GCF_021461395.2 Schistocerca americana | reverse complement strand
GGTGTATTTGTTAATAAGAAGAGCATGAAGTAAAATTCACGATGAACTAATAGAAAGTACTTGATATTTATTTAAATTACTACTGTAATATTTATTGTATAAAAAGATCCCAGGAGATCTAGGTTCAGGAATATATACATGCCGTGTAGATTAAAGTTGACCTCATCTGTTCATCGACTTGACTAGTGGGCTGAGGGGGTATGGTGACTGTGTGGGTTTGATTCCACACACCCATAATCTCTCTGGCCTAAAGCTAGTCTCCCCAGTATCCCCAGAAAACAGTGTCTGTGTGTGTGTAAGTGTGTGTGTGTGTGTGTGTGTGTGAGTGTGTTTTCCTACAAGCTCGTAAGTGGAAATTCTTTGCAAAAGCCAGCAAAGCTCTGTAGGTTATGTCAGTGTACCTATCGACGTTGCAGCACATCTGCCTTTGGTAAGTCACCTCGTTTGTAGTAAATAATTGATAATTATCAACCAGAGCATACTGTACATCATAATATCTGGAAACTGTAGGTGTATTATTACTAAGATGGGCATGAAATAATATTCACGAAGAGCTAATAGAATGTACTTGATATTTATTTATATTATTACAGTAATATTTATAGTATAATAAGATCTCAGGAGATCTAGGTTCAGGAATATACACATGCCATGTAGATTAAAGTTGACCTCATCCGCTCATCGACTTGACTAGTGGGCTGAGGGGGTACGGTGACTGTGTGGGTTTGATCCCACACACCCATAATCTCCCTGGCCTAAAGCTACTCTTTCCAGTATCCCCAGAAAGCAGTGTGTGTGTGTGTGTGTGTGTGTGTGTGTGTGTGTGTGTGTGTGTGTGTGTGTGTCTGTTTTCCTACAAGCTTGTAAGAGGAAATTCCTTGCAAAAGCCAGCAAAGCTCTGTAGGTTATGTCAGTGTGCTTATCGATGATGCAGCACATCTGCCTTTGGTGAGTCACCTCGTTTGTTAGTAAATAATTGTTAATTACCAACCTGAGCATACTGTACATCATAATTTCTGGAAACTGTAGGTGTATTTGTTAATAAGAAGGGCATGAAATAAAATTCACGATGAGCTAATAGGAAGTAGTTGATATATATTTATATTATTACTGTAATATTTATTGTATAATAAGAACTCAGGAGATCTAGGTTCAGGAATATATACATGCCATGTAGATGAAAGTTGACCTCATCTGTTCATCGACTTGACTAGTAGGCAGAGGGGGGTACGGTGAGTGTGTGGGTTTGAATCCACACTCCCATAATCTCCCTCCCTAAAGCTACTTTTCCCAGTATCCCCAGAAAACAGTGTGTGTGTGTGTGTGTGAGTGAGTGTGTGTGTGTGTGTGTGTGTGTGTGTGTGTGTTTTCCTACAAGCTTGTAAGAGGAAATTCTTTGCAAAAGCCAGCAAAGCTCTGTAGGTTATGTCAGTGTACCTATCGACGATGCAGCACATCTGCCTTCAGTGAGTAACCTCTTTTGTTAGTAAATAAGTCTTAATTATCAACCAGAGCATACTGTACATCATAATATCTGGAAACTGTAGGTGTATTTGTTAATAAGAAGGGCATGAAATAAAATTCAAGATGGGCTAATGGAAAGTACTTGATATTTATTTATATTATTACTGTAATATTTATTGTATAATAAGATCTCAGGAAATCTAGGTTCAGGAATATATACATGCCATGTAGATTAAAGTTGACCTCATCTGTTCATCGACTTGACTAGTGGGCTGAGGGGGTACGGTGACTGTGTGGGTTTGATTCCACACACCCATAATCTCCCTGGCCTAAAGCTACTCTCCCAGTATCCCCAGAAAACAGTGTCTGTGTGTGAGTGTGTATGTGTGTGTGTGTGTGTGTGTGTGTGTGTGTGTGTGTGTGTGTATGTGTTTTGCTACAAGCTTGTAAGAGGAAATTCTTTGCAAAAGCCAGCAAAGCTCTGTAGGTTATGTCAGTGTACCTATCGACGATGCAGCACATCTGCCTTTGGTGAGTCACCTCGTTTGTTATTAAATAATTCTTAATTATCAACCTGAGCATACTGTACATTATAATATCTGGAAAAGTGTAGGTGTATTTGTTAATGAGAAGGACATGAAATAAAATTCATGATGTGCTAATAGAATGTACTTGATATTTATTTATATTATTACTGTAATATTTATTGTATAATATGATTTCAGGAGATCTAGGTTCAGGAATATATACATGCCATGTAGATTAAAGTAGACCTCATCTGTTCATCAACTTGACTAGTGAGCTGAGGGGGTACGGTGACTGTGTGGGTTTGATTCCACACACCCATAATCTCCCTGGCCTAAAGCTACTCTCCGCAGTATCCCCAGAAAACAGTGTCTGTGTCTGTCTGTGTGTGTGTGTGTGTGTGTGTGTGTGTGTGTGTGTGTGTGTGTGTGTGCGTGTGCGTTTTGCTTCAAGCTTGTAAGATGAAATTCTTTGTAAAAGCCAGCAAAGCTCTGTAGAATATGTCAGTGTA
>NC_060129.1:186542945-186577945 GCF_021461395.2 Schistocerca americana | reverse complement strand
CTAAAGCTACTCTCCCCAGTATCTCCAGAAAACAGTGTCTGTCTGTGTGTCTGCGTGTGTGTGTGTGTGTGTGTGTGTGTGTGTGTGTGTGTGTGTGTATGTGTGTGTGTTTTGCTACAAGCTTGTAAGATGAAATTCTTTGCAAAAGCCAGCAAAGCTCTGTAGGTTATGTCAGTGTACCTATCGACGATGCAGCACATCTGCCTTTGGTGCGTCACCTCGTTTGTTAGTAAATAATTGTAAATTATCAACCAGAGCATACTGTACATCATAATATCTGGAAACTGTAGGTATATTTGTTAATAAGAGGGGCATGAAATAAAATTCACGATGAGTTAATAGAATGTACTTGATATTTATTTATATTATTACTGTAATATTTATTGTATAATAAGATCTCAGGAGATCTAGGTTCAGGAATATATACATGCCATGTAGATTAAAGTTGACCTCATCTGTACATCGACTTGACTAGTGGGCTGAGGGGGGTTCGGTGACTGTGTAGGTTTGATTCCACACACCCATAATCTCCCTGGCCTAAACCTACAAGCTTGGAAGAGGAAATTCTTTGCAAAAGCCAGCAAAGCTCTGTAGGTTATGTCAGGGTACCCATCTACGATGCAGCACACCTGCCTGTGGTGAGTCACCTCGTTTGTTAGTAAATAATTGATAATCATCAACCAGAGCATACTGTACATCATAAAATCTGGAAACTGTAGGTGTATTTGTTACTACGAAAAGCATGAAATAAAATTCACGATGAGCTAATGGAATGTACTTGATATTAATTTATATTATTACTGTAATATTTATAGTTTAATAAGATCTCAGGAGATCTAGGTTCAGGAATAAATACATGCCATGTAGATTAAAGTTGACCCTTATCTGTTCATCGACTTGACTAGTGGGCTGAAGGGGTACGGTGACTGTGTGGGTTTGATTCCACACACCCATAATCTCCCTGGTCTAAAGCTACTCTCCCCAGTATCCCCAGAAAACAGTGTCTGTGTCTATGTGTGTGTGTGTGTGTGTGTGTGTATGTGTGTGTGTGTGTGTGTGTGTGTGTGTGTGTGTTTTCCTACAAGCTTGTAAGAGGAAATTCTAAGCAAAAGCCAGCAAAGCTCTGTAGGTTATGTCAGAGTACCTATCGACGATGCAGCACATCTGCCTTTGGTGGGTCACCTCGTTTGTTAGTAAGTAATTGTTAATTATCAACCAGAGCATACTGTACATTATAATATCTGGAAACTGTAGGTGTATTTGTTACTAAGAAGGGCATGAAATAAAATTCACGATGTGCTAATAGAAAGTACTGGATATTTATTTATATTATTACTGTAATATTTATTGTATAATAAGATCTCAGGAGATCTAGGTTCAGGAATATATACATGCCATGTAGTTTAAAGTTGACCTCATCTGATCATCGACTTGACTAGTGGGCTGAGGGGGTACGGTGACTGTGTGGGTTTGATTCCACACACCCATAATCTCCCTGGCCTAAAGCTACTCTCCCCAGTATACCCATGAAATAGTGTCTGTGTCTGTGTGTGTGTGTGTGTGTGTGTGTGTGTGTGTGTGTGTGTGTGTGTGTGTTTTGCTACAAGCTTGTAAGAGGAAATTCTTTGCAAAAGCCAGCAAAGCTCTGTAGGTTATGTCAGTGTACCTATCGACGATGCAGCACATCTGCCTTTGGTGAGTCACTTCGTTTGTTAGTAAATAATTATTAAATATCAACCAGAGAATACTGTACATCATAATATCTGGAAACTGTAGGTGTATTTGTTACTAAGAAGGGCATGAAATAAAATACACGATGAGCTAATAGAAAGTACTTGATATTTATTTATATTATTACCGTAATATTTATTGTATAATAAGATCTCAGGAGATCTAGTTTCAGGAATATATACATGCCATGTAGATTAAAGTTGACCTCATCTGTTCATCGACTTGACTAGTGGGCTGAGGGGGTACGGTGACTGTGTGGGTTCGATTCCACACACCCATAATCTCCCTGGCCTAAAGCTACTCTCCCCAGTATCTCCAGAAAACAGTGTCTGTCTGTGTGTCTGCGTGTGTGTGTGTGTGTGTGTGTGTGTGTGTGTGTGTGTGTGTATGTGTGTGTGTTTTGCTACAAGCTTGTAAGAGGAAATTCTTTGCAAAAGCCAGCAAAGCTCTGTAGGTTATGTCAGTGCACTTATCGATGATGCAGCACATCTGCCTTTGGTGAGTCACCTCATTGGTTAGTAAATAATTGTTAATCATCAACCAGAGCATACTGTACATCATAATATCTGGAAACTATAGGTGTATTTGTTAGTAAGAAGAGCATGAAATAAAATTCAGGATGAGCAAATAGAAAATACTTGATATTTATTTATATTATTACTGTAATATTTATTGTATAATAAGATCTCAGGAGATCTAGGTTCAGGAATATATACATGCCATGTAGGTTAAAGTTGACCTCATTTGTTCATCGACTTGACTAGTGGGCTGAGGGGGTACGGTGACTGTGTGGGTTCGATTCCACACACCCATAATCTCCCTGGCCTAAAGCTACTCTCCCCAGTATCTCCAGAAAACAGTGTCTGTCTGTGTGTCTGCGTGTGTGTGTGTGTGTGTGTGTGTGTGTGTGTGTGTGTGTATGTGTGTGTGTTTTGCTACAAGCTTGTAAGAGGAAATTCTTTTCAAAAGCCAGCAAAGCTCTGTAGGTTATGTCAGTGCACTTATCGATGATGCAGCACATCTGCCTTTGGTGAGTCACCTCATTGGTTAGTAAATAATTGTTAATCATCAACCAGAGCATACTGTACATCATAATATCTGGAAACTATAGGTGTATTTGTTAGTAAGAAGAGCATGAAATAAAATTCAGGATGAGCAAATAGAAAATACTTGATATTTATTTATATTATTACTGTAATATTTATTGTATAATAAGATCTCAGGAGATCTAGGTTCAGGAATATATACATGCCGTGTAGGTTAAAGTTGACCTCATCTGTTCATCGACTTGACTAGTGGGCTGAGGGGGTACGGTGACTGTGTGGGTTTGATTCCACACACCCAAAATCTCCCTGGCCTAAAGCTACTCTCCTCAGTATCCCCAGAAAACAGTGTGTGTGTGTGTGTGTGTGTGTGTGTGTGTATGTATGTCTGTGTGTGTATGTGTTTCTGTACAAGCTTGTAAGAGGAAATTCTTTGCAAAGGCCAGCAAAGCTCTGTAGGTTATGTCAGTGTACCTATCGACGATGCAGCACATCTGCCTTTGTTGAGTCACCTCGTTTGTTAGTAAATAATTGTTAATTATCAACCAGATCATACTGTACATCATAATATCTGGAAACTGTAGGTGTATTTGTTACTAAGAAGGGCATGAAATAAAATACACGATGAGCTAATAGAAAGTACTTGACATTTATTTATATTATTACTGTAATATTTGTTGTATAATAAGATCTCAGGAGATCTAGGTTCAGGAATATATAAATGCCATGTAGGTTAAAGTTGACCTCATCTGTTCATCGAGTTGACTAGTGGGCTGAAGGGGGATGGCGACTGTGTGTGTTTGATTCCACACACACATAATCTCCCTGGCCTTAAGCTACTCTCTCCAGTATCCCCAGAAAACAGTGTCTGTGGCTGTGTGTGTGTGTGTGTGTGTGTGTGTGTGTGTGTGTGTGTGTGTGTGTGTGAGTATGTGTGTGTGTTTTGCTACAAGCTTGTAAGAGGAAATTCTTTGCGAAACACAGCAATGCTCTGTAGGTTATGTCAGTGTACCATTCGACGATGCAGCACATCTGCCGTTGGTGAGTCACCTCGTTTGTTAGTAAATAATTGTTAATTATCAACCAGAGCATACTGTACATCATAATATCCGGAAACTGTAGGTGTATTTGTTACTAAGAAATGCATGAAATTAAATTCACGATGAGCTAATTGAAAGTACTTGATATTTATTTATATTATTACTGTAATATTTATTGTATAATAAGATCTCAGGAGTTCTAGGTTCAGGATTATATACATGCCATGTAGGTTAAAGTTGACCTCATCTGTTCATCGACTTGACTAGTGGGCTGAGGGGGTACGGTGACTGTTTAGGTTTGATTCCACACACCCATAATCTCCCTGGCCTTACGCTACGCTCCCCAGTATCCCCAGAAAACAGTGTCTGTTTCTGTCTGTGTGTGTGTGGGTGTTTTGCTACAAGCTTGTAAGAGGAAATTCTTTGCAAAAGCCAGCAAAACTCAGTAGGTTATGTCAGTGTACCTATCGACGATGCAGCACATCTGCCTTTGGTGAGCCACCTCGTTTGTTAGTAAATAATTGTTAATTATCAACCAGAGCATACTGTACATCATAATATCTGGAAACTGTAGGTGTAATTGTTCCTAAGAAGGGCATGAAATAGAATTCACGATGTGCTAATAGAAAGTACTTGATATTTATTTATATTATTACTGTAATATTTATTGTATAATAAGATCTCAGGAGATCTAGGATCAGGAATACATACATGCCATGTAGGTTAAAGTTGACCTCATCTGTTCATCGACTTGACTAGTGGGCTGTCGGGGTTCGGTGACTGCGTGGGTTTGATTCCACCCACCCATAATCTCCCTGGCCTAAAGCTACTCTCCCCAGTATCCCCAGAAACCAGTGTCTGTGTCTGTCTGTGTGTGTGTGTGTGTGTGTGTGTGTGTGTGTGTGTGTGTGTGTGTGTGTGTTTTGCTACAAGCTTGTGAGAGGAACTTCTTTGCAAAAGCCAGCAAAGGTCTGTAGGTTATGTCAGTGTACCTATCGACGATGCAGCACATCTACCTTTGGTGAGTCACGTCGTTTGTTAGTAAATAATAGTTAATTATCAACCAGAGCATACAGTACATCATAATATCTGGAATTTGTAGTTGTATTTGTTACTAAGAAGGGCTCGAAATAAAATTCACGATGAGCTAATAGAAAGTACTTGATATTTATTTATTTTATTACTGTAATATTTATTGTATAATAAGATCTCAGGAGATCTAGGTTCAGGAATATATAAATGCCATGTAGGTTAAAGTTGACCTCATCTGTTCATCGAGTTGACTAGTGCTCTGAGGGGGGACAGTGACTGTGTGGGTTTGATTCCACACACCCATAATCTCCCTGGCCTTAAACTACGCTCCCCAGTATCCCCAGAAAACAGTGTCTGTTTCTGTCTGTGGTTGTGTGGGTGTTATGCTACAAGCTTGTAAGAGGAAATTCTTTGCAAAAGCCAGCAAAGCTCTGTAGGTTATGTCAGTGTACCTATCGACGATGCAGCACATCTGCCTTTGGTGAGCCACCTCGTTTGTTAGTAAATAATTGTTAATTATCAACCAGAGCATACTGTACATCATAATATCTGGAAACTGTAGGTGTGTTTGTTACTAAGAAGGGCATGAAATAAAATTCACGATGAGCTAAATGAAAGTACTTGATATTTATTTATTTTATTACTGTAATATTTATTGTATAATAAGATCTCAGGAGATCTAGGTTCAGGAATATACACATGCCATGTAGATTAAAGTTGACCTCATCTGCTCATCGACTTGACTAGTGGGCTGAGGGTGGCACGGTGACTGTGTGGGTTTGATTCCACACACCCATAATCTCCCTGGCCTAAAGCTACTCTTTCCAGTATCCCCAGAAAGCAGTGTGTGTGTGTGTGTGTGTGTGTGTGTGTGTGTGTGTGTGTGTGTGTGTGTGTGTCTGTTTTCCTACAAGTTTGTAAGAGGAAATTCCTTGCAAAAGCCAGCAAAGCTCTGTAGGTTATGTCAGTGTGCCTATCGACGATGCAGCACATCTGCCTTTGGTGAGTCACCTCGTTTGTTAGTAAATAATTGTTAATTATCAACCTGAGCATACTGTACATCATAATTTCTGGAAACTGTAGGTGTATTTGTTAATAAGAAAGGCATGAAATAAAATTCACGATGAGCTAATAGTAAGTAGTTGATATTTATTTATATTATTACTGTAATATTTATTGTATAATAAGATCTCAGGAGATCTAGGTTCAGGAATATATACATGCCATATAGGTTAAAGTTGACCTCATCTGTTCATCGACTTGACTAGTGGGCTGAGGGGGTACGGTTACTGCGTGGGTTTGAATCCACACACCCATAACCTCCCTGGCCTAAAGCTACTCTCCCCAGTATCCCCAGAAAACAGTGTCTGTTTCTGTCTGTGTGTGTGTGTGTGTGTGTGTGTGTGTGTGTGTGTGTGTTTTGCTACAAGCTTGTGAGAGGAACTTCTTTGCAAAAGCCTGCAAAGCTCTGTAAGTTATGTCAGTGTACCTATCGACGATGCAGCACATCTGCCTTTGGTGAGTCACGTCGTTTGTTAGTAAATAATTGTTAATTATCAACCAGAGCATACTGTACATCATAATATCTGGAAACTGTAGGTGTATTTCTTACTAAGAAGGGCATGAAACAAAATTCACGATGAGCTAAATGAAAGTACTTGATATTTATTTCATTTATTACTGTAATATTTATTGTATAATAAGATCTCAGGAGATCTAGGTTCAGGAATATATACATGCCATGTAGATTAAAGTTGACCTCATCTGTTCATCGACTTGACTAGTGGGCTGAGCGGGTACAGTGACTGTGTGGGTTTGATTCCACACACCCATAATTTCATTGGCCTAAAGCTACTCTCCCCAGTATCCCCAGAAAACAGTGTCTGTCTCTGTGTGTGTGTGTGTGTGTGTGTGTGTGTGTGTGTGTGTGTGTGTGTGTGTGTGTTTTGCTACAAGCTTGTGAGAGGAACTTCTTTGCAAAAGCCTGCAAAGCTCTGTAAGTTATGTCAGTGTACCTATCGACGATGCAGCATATCTGCCTTTGGTGAGTCACGTCGTTTGTTAGTAAATAATTGTTAATTATCAACCAGAGCATACTGTACATCATAATATCTGGAAACTGTAGGTGTATTTGTTACTAAGAAGGGCATGAAATAAAATTCACGATGAGCTAAATGAAAGTACTTGATATTTATTTCATTTATTACTGTAATATTTATTGTATAATAAGATCTCAGGAGATCTAGGTTCAGGAATATATGCATGCCATGTAGATTAAAGTTGACCTCATCTGTTCATCGACTTGACTAGTGGGCTGAGCGGGTACAGTGACTGTGTGGGTTCGATTCCACACACCCATAATTTCATTGGCCTAAAGCTACTCTCCCCAGTATCCCCAGAAAACAGTGTCTGTCTCTGTGTGTGTGTGTGTGTGTGTGTGTGTGTGTGTGTGTGTGTGTGTGTGAGTGTTTTGCTACAAGCTTGTAAGAGGAAATTCTTTGCAAAAGCCAGCAAAGCTCTGTAGGTTATGTCAGTGTACCTATCGACGATGCAAAAACATCTGCATTTGGTGAGTCACCTCGTTTTTTAGTAAATAATTGTTAATTATCGACCAGAGCATACTGTACATCATAATAACTGAAAACTGTAGGTGTATTTGTTACTAAGAAGGGCATGAAATAAAATTCACGATGAGCTAATAGAAAGTACTCAATATTTATTTATATTTTTACTGTAATACTTATTATCTAATAAGATCTCAGGAGATCTAGGTTCTGTAATATATACATGCCATGTAGATTAAAGTTGAACTCATCTGTTCATCGACTTGACTAGTGGGCTAAGGGGGTACGGTGACTGTGTGGGTTTGATTCCACACACCCATTATCTCCCTGGCCTAAAGCTACTCTCCCCAGTATCCCCAGAAAACAGTGTCTGTGTCTGTGTCTGTGTGTGTGGTTGTGTGTGTGTGTGTGTGTGTGTGTGTGTGTGTGTGTGTGTGTGTGTGTGTGTGTGTGTGTGTGTTTTGCTACAATGTTGTAAGAGGAAATTCTTTGCAAATGCCAGCAAAGCTCTGGGGGTTATGTCAGTGTACCTATCGACGATGCAGCACATCTGCCTTTGGTGAGTCACCTCGTTTGTTGGTAAATAATTGATAATTATCAACCAGAGCATACTGTACATCATAATTCCTGGAAACTGTAGGTATATTTGTTAATAAGAAGGGCATGACATAAAATTCACGATGGACTAATAGAAAGTACTTGATATTTATTTAAATTATTACTGTAATATTTATAGTATAAGAAGATCTCAGGAGATCTAGGTTCAGGAATATATACATGCCATGTACATTAAAGTTGACCTCATCTGTTCATCGAGTTGACTAGTGGGCTGAGGGGGTATGGTGACTGTGTGGGTTTGATTTTACACACCCATAATCTCCCTGGCCTAAGGCTACTCTCCCCAGTATCCCCAGAAAACAGTAACTGTTTCTGACTGTGTGTGTGTGTGTGTGTGTGTGTGTGTGTGTGTGTGTGTGTTTGTGTGTGTGTGTGTGTGTGTGTTTTGCTACAAGCTTGTAAGAGGAAATTATTTGCAAAAGCCAGCAAAGCTCTGTAGGTTATGTCAGTGTACCTATCGGCGATGCAGCACATCTGCCTTTGGTGAGTCACCTCGTTGGTTAGTTAATAATTGATAATTATCAACCAGAGCATACTGTACATCATAATATATGGAAACTGTTGGTGTATTTGTTAATAAGAAGGGCATGAAATAAAATCTCAATGAGCTAATAGAAAGTACTTGATATTTATTTATATGATTACTGTAATAAATATTGTACAATAAGATCTCAGGAGATCTAGGTTCAGGAATATATACATGCCATGTAGATTAAAGTTGACCTCATCTGTTCATCGACTTGACTAGTGGGCTGAGGGGGTACGGGGACTGTGTGTGTTTGATTCCACACACCCATAATCTCCCTGGCCTAAAGCTACTCTCCCCAGTATCCCCAGAAAACAGTGTCTGTGTCTGTCTGTGTGTGTGTGTGTGTGTGTGTGTGTGTGTGTGTGTGTGTGCGTGTGTGTTTTGCTACAAGCTTGTAAGAGGAAGTACTTTGCAAAAGCCAGCAAAGCTCTGTAGGTTATGTCAGTGTGCCTATCGGCGATGCAGCACATCTGCCTTTGGTGAGTCACCTCGTTGGTTAGTAAATAATTGATAATTATCAACCAGAGCATACTGTACATCATAATATCTGGAAACTGTAGGTGTATTTGTTACTAAGAAGGGCATCAAAAAAAAATTCACGATGAGCTAAGAGAAAGTACTTGATATTTATTTATATTATTACTGTAATATTTATTGTATAATAAGATCTCAGGAGATCTAGGTTCAGGAATATATACATGCCATGTAGATTAAAGTTGACCTCATCTGTTCATCGACTTGACTAGTGGGCTGAGGGGGTATGGTGACTTTGTGGGTTTGATTCCATACACCCATTATCTCCCTGGCCTAAAGCTACTCTCCCCAGTATCCCCAGAAAACAGTGTCTGTCTGTGTGTCTGCGTGTGTGTGTGTGTGTGTGTGTGTGTGTGTGTGTGTGTGTGTGTGTGTATGTGGTTCTGTACTAGCTTGTAAGAGGAAATTCTTTGCAAAGGCCAGCAAAGCTCTGTAGGTTATGTCAGTGTAAAAATCAACGATGCAGCACATCTGCCTTTGGTGAGTCACCTCGTTTGTTAGTAAATAATTGTTAATTATCATCCAGATCATACTGTACATCATAATATCTGGAAACTGTAGGTGTATTTGTTACTAAGAAATGCATGAAATTAAATTCACGATGAGCCAATTGAAAGTACTTGATATTTATTTATATTATTACTGTAATATTTATTGCATAATAAGATCTCAGGAGATCTAGGTTCAGGAATATATACATGCCATGAAGGTTAAAGTTGACCTCATCTGTTCATCGACTTGACTAGTGGGCTGAGGTGGTACGGTGACTGTGTGGGTTTGATTCCACACACCCATAATCTCCCTGGCCTTAAGCTACGCTCCCCAGTATCCCCAGAAAACAGTGTCTGTTTCTGTCTGTGTGTGTGTGGGTGTTTTGCTACAAGCTTGTAAGAGGAAATTCTTTGCAAAAGCCAGCAAAGCTCAGTAGGTTATGTCAGTGTACCTATCGACGATGCAGCACATCTGCCTTTGGTGAGCCACCTCGTTTGTTAGTAAATAATTGTTAATTATCAACCAGAGCATACTGTACATCATAATATCTGGAAACTGTAGGTGTAATTGTTACTAAGAAGGGCATGAAATAAAATTCACGATGTGCTAATAGAAAGTACTTGATATTTATTTATATTATTACTGTAATATTTACTGTATAATAAGATCTCATGAGATCTAGGATCAGGAATACATACATGCCATGTAGGTTATAGTTGACCTCATTTGTTCATCGACTTGACTAGTGGGCTGACGAGGTTCGGTGACTGCGTGGGTTTGATTCCACCCACCCATAATCTCCCTGGCCTAAAGCTACTCTCCCCAGTATCCCCAGAAACCAGTGTCTGTGTCTGTCTGTGTGTGTGTGTGTGTGTGTGTGTGTGTGTGTGTGTGTGTGTGTGTTTTGCTACAAGCTTGTGAGAGGAACTTCTTTGCAAAAGCCAGCAAAGGTCTGTAGGTTATGTCAGTGTACCTATCGACGATGCAGCACATCTGCCTTTGGTGAGTCACCTCGTTTGTTAGTAGATAATTGTTAATTATCAACCAGAGCATACAGTACATCATAATATCTGGAATTTGTAGTTGTATTTGTTACTAAGAAGGGCTTGAAATAAAATTCACGATGAGCTAATAGAAAGTACTTGATATTTATTTATTTTATTACTGTAATATTTATTGTATAATAAGATCTCAGGAGGACTAGGTTCAGGAATATATACATGCCATGTAGATTAAAGTTGACCTCATCTGTTCATCGACCTGACTAGTGGGCTGAGGGGGTACGGTGACTGCGTGGGTTTGATTCCACCCACCCATAATCTCCCTGGCCTAAAGCTACTCTCCCCAGTATTCCCAGAAACCAGTGTCTGTGTCTGTCTGTGTGTGTGTGTGTGTGTGTGTGTGTGTGTGTGTGTGTGTGTGTGTGTGTGTGTGTGTGTGTTTTGCTACAAGCTTGTGAGAGGAACTTCTTTGCAAAAGCCAGCAAAGGTCTGTAGGTTATGTCAGTGTACCTATCGACGATGCAGCACATCTGCCTTTGGTGAGTCACCTCGTTTGTTAGTAGATAAATGTTAATTATCAACCAGAGCATACAGCACATCATAATATCTGGAATTTGTAGTTGTATTTGTTACTAAGAAGGGCTTGAAATAAAATTCACGATGAGCTAATAGAAAGTACTTGATATTTATTTATTTTATTACTGTAATATTTTTTGTATAATAAGATCTGAGGAGAACTAGGTTCAGGAATATATACACGCCATGTAGATTAAAGTAGACCTCATCTGTTCATCGACCTGACTAGTGGGCTGAGGGGGTACGGTGACTGCGTGGGTTTGATTCCACCCACCCATAATCTCCCTGTTCTAAAGCTACTCTCCCCAGTATCCCCAGAAACCAGTGTCTGTGTCTGTCTGTGTGTGTGTGTGTGTGTGTGTGTGTGTGTGTGTGTGTGTGTTTTGCTACAAGCTTGTAAGAGGAAATTCTTTGCAAAAGCCAGCAAAGCTCTGTAGGTTATGTCAGTGTACCTATCGACGATGCAGCACATCTGCCTTTGGTGAGTCACCTCGTTTGTTAGTAAATAATTGTTAATTATCAACCAGACCATACTGTACATCGTAATATCTGGAAACTGTAGGTGTATTTGTTACTAAGAAGGATATGAAATAAAATTCACGATGTGCTAATAGAAAGTACTTGATATTTATTTATATTATTACTGTAATATTTATTGTATAATAAGTTCTCAGGAGATCTAGGTTCTGTAATATATACATGCCATGTAGATTAAAGTTGACCTCATCTGTTCATCGACTTGACTAGTGGGCTGAGGGGGTACGGTGACTGTGTGGGTTCGATTCCACACACCCATAATCTCCCTGGCCTAAAGCTACTCTCCCCAGTATCCCCAGAAAACAGTGTCTGTCTGTGTGTCTGCGTGTGTGTGTGTGTGTGTGTGTGTGTGTGTGTGTGTGTGTGTGTGTTTGTGTGTGTGTGTGTGTGTGTTGTTTTCCTACAAGCTTGTAAGAGGAAATTCTTTGCAAAAGCCAGCAAAGCTCTGTATGTTATGTCAGTGTACCTATCGACGATGCAGCACATCTGCCTTTGGTGAGTCACCTCGTTTGTTAGTAAATAATTGTTAATTATCAACCAGAGCATACAGTACATCATAATATCTGGAATTTGTAGTTGTATTTGTTACTAAGAAGGGCTTGAAATAAAATGCACGATGAGCTGATAGAAAGTACTTGATATTTATTTAATTTATTACTGTAATATTTATTGTATAATAAGATCTCAGGAGAACTAGGTTCAGGAATATATACATGCCATGTAGATTAAAGTTGACCTCATCTGTTCATCGACCTGACTAGTGGGCTGAGGGGGTACGGTGACTGCGTGGGTTTGATTCCACCCACCCATATTTCTCCCTGGCCTAAAGCTACTCTCCCCAGTATCCCCAGAAACCAGTGTCTGTGTCTGTCTGTGTGTGTGTGTGTGTGTGTGTGTGTGTGTGTGTGTGTTTTGCTACAAGCTTGTGAGAGGAACTTCTTTGCAAAAGCCAGCAAAGGTCTGTAGGTTATGTCAGTGTACCTATCGACGATGCAACACATCTGCCTTTGGTGAGTCACCTCGTTTGTTAGTAAATAATTGTTAATTATCAACCAGAGCATACAGTACATCATAAAATCTGGAATTTGTAGTTGTATATGTTACTAAGAAGGGCTTGAAATAAAATTCACGATGAGCTGATAGAAAGTACTTGATATTTATTTAATTTATTACTGTAATATTTATTGTATAATAAGACCTCAGGAGATCTAGGTTCAGGAATATATACATGCCATGTAGGTTAAAGTTGACCTCATCAATTCACCGACTTGACTAGTGTTCT
Organism: Schistocerca americana; assembly: GCF_021461395.2. Lineage (NCBI taxonomy): Eukaryota > Metazoa > Arthropoda > Insecta > Orthoptera > Acrididae > Schistocerca > Schistocerca americana. Next base: position 186,564,966 of record NC_060129.1, on the reverse strand, counting down.
GAGGGGGTACGGTGACTGTGTGGGTATGATTCCACACACCCATAATCTCCGTGGCCTAAATTTACTCTTCCCCTATATCCCCAGAAAACAGTGTCTGTGTCTGTCTGTGTGTGTGTGTGTGTGTGTGTGTGTGTGTGTGTGTTTTGCTACAAGCTTGTAACTTGTAAGGGAAATTCTTTGCAAAAGCCAGCAAAGCTCTGTAGGTTATACCAGTGTACCTATCGACGATGCAGCACATCTGCCTTTGGTGAGTCACCTCGTTTGTTGTTAAATAATTGTTAATTATCAACCAGAGCATACTGTACATCATAATATCTGGAAACTGTAGGTGTATTTGTCACTAAGAAGGGCATGAAATAAACTTCACGATGAGCTAATAGAAAGTACTTGATATTTATTTATATTATTACTGTAATATTTATTGTATAATAAGTTCTCAGGAGATCTAGGTTCTGTAATATATACATGCCATGTAGATCAAAGTTGACCTCATCTGTTCATCGACATGACTAGTGGGCTGAGGGGGTACGGTGACGGTGTGGGTTCGATTCCACATACCCATATTCTTCCTGGCCTAAAGATACTCTCCCCAGTATCCCCAGAAAACAGTGTCTGTCTGTGTGTCTGTGTGTGTGTGTGTGTGTGTGTGTGTGTGTGTGTGTGTGTGTGTGTGTGTGTGTTTTCCTACAAGCTTGTAAGAGGAAATTCTTTGCAAAAGCCAGCAAAGCTCTGTATGTTATGTCAGTGTACCTATCGACGATGCAGCACATCTGCCTTTGGTAAGTCACCTCGTTTGTTAGTAAATAATTGATAATTATCAACCAGAGCATACTGTACATCGTAATATCTGGAAACTGTGGGTGTATTTGTTACTAAGAAGGGCATGAAATAAAATACACGATGAGCTAATAGAAAGTAATTGATATTTATTTATATTATTACTGTAATATTTATTGTATATTAAGACCTCAGGAGATCTAGGTTCAGGAATACATACATGACATGTAGGTTAAAGTTGACCTCATCTGTTCATTGACTTGACTAGTGGGCTAAGGGGGTACGGTGACTGTGTGGGTTTGATTCCACACACCCATAATCTCCCTGGCCAAGAGCTGCTCTCCCCAGTATCCCCAGAACACAGACTCTGTGTCTGTCTGTGTGTGTGTGTGTGTGTGTGTGTGTGTGTGTGTGTGTGTGTGTGTGTGTGTTTTGCTACAAGCTTGTAAGAGGAAATTCTTTGCAAAAGCCAGCAAAGCTCTGTAGGTTATGTCAGTGTACTTATCGATGATGCAGCACATCTGCCTTTGGTGAGGCCCCTCATTGGTTAGTAAATAATTGTTAATCATCAACCAGAGCATACTGTACATCATAATATCTGGAAACTGTGGGTGTATTTGTTACTAAGAAGGGCATGAAATAAAACACACGATGAGCTAAATGAAAGTACTTGATATTTATTTATATTATTACTGTAATATTTATTGTACAATAAGATCTCAGGAGATCTAGGTTCAGGAATATATAAATGCCATGTAGGTTAAAGTTGACCTCATCTGTTCATCGAGTTGACTAGTGGGCTGAGGGGGGACGGTGACTGTGTGGGTTTGATTCCACACACCCATAATCTCCCTGGCCTTAAGCTACGCTCCCCAGTATCCCCAGAAAACAGTGTCTGTTTCTGTCTGTGTGTGTGTGGGTGTTTTGTAACAAGCTTGTAAGAGGAAATTCTTTGCAAAAGCCAGCAAAGCTCTGTAGGTTATGTCAGTGTACCAATCGACGATGCAGCACATCTGCCTTTGGTGAGCCACCTCGTTTGTTAGTAAATAATTGTTAATTATCAACCAGAGCATACTGTACATTATAATATCTGGAAACTGTAGGTGTATTTGTTAATAAGAAGGGCATGAAATAAAATTCACGATGAGCTAATAGGAAGTAGTTGATATTTAATTATATTATTACTGTAATATTTATTGTATAATAAGATCTCAGGAGATCTAGGTTCAGGAATATATACATGCCATGTAGGGCATGTAGGGCATGAAATAAAATTCACGATGAGCTAAATGAAAGTACTTGATTTTTATTTATATTATTACTGTAATATTTATTGTATAGTAAGATCTCAGGAGATCTATGTTCAGGAATATATACATGCCATGTAGATTAAAGTTGACCTCATCTGCTCATCGACTTGACTAGTGGGCTGAGGGGGGCACGGTGACTGTGTCGGTTTGATTCCACACACCCATAATCTCCCTGGCCTAAAGCTACTCTTTCCACTATCCCCAGAAAGCAGTGTGTGTGTGTGTGTGTGTGTGTGTGTGTGTGTGTGTGTGTGTGTGTGTGTGTCTGTTTTCCTACAAGCTTGTAAGAGGAAATTCCTTGCAAAAGCCAGCAAAGCTCTGTAGGTTATGTCAGTGTGCCTATCGACGATGCAGCACATCTGCCTTTGGTGAGTCACGTCGTTTGTTAGTAAATAATTGTTAATTATCAACCAGAGCATACTGTACATCATAATATCTGGAAACTGTAGGTGTATTTGTTACTAAGAAGGGCATGAAATAACATTCACGATGAGCTAAATGAAAGTACTTGATATTTATTTCATATATTACTGTAATATTTACTGTATAATAAGATCTCAGGAGATCTAGGTTCAGGAATATATACATGCCATGTAGATTAAAGTTGACCTCATCTGTTCATCGACTTGACTAGTGGGCTGAGTGGGTACAGTGACTGTGGGGGTTTGATTCCACACACCCATAATTTCATTGGCCTAAAGCTACTCTCCCCAATATCCCCAGAAAACAGTGTCTGTGTCTGTCTGTGTGTGTGTGTGTGTGTGTGTGTGTGTGTGTGTGTGTGTTTTCCTACAAGATTGTAAGAGGAATTTCTTTGCAAAAGCCAGCAAAGCTCTGTAGGTTATGTCAGTGTGCCTATGGGCGATGCAGCACATCTGCCTTTGGTGAGTCACCTCGTTGGTTAGTAAATAATTGATAACGATCAACCAGAGCATACTGTATATCATAATATCTGGAAACTGTAGGTGTATTTGTTAATAAGAAGGGCATGAAATAAAATCTCGATGAGCTAATAGAAAGTACTTGATATTTATTTATATGATTACTGTAATAAATATTGTATAATAAGATCTCAGGAGATCTAGGTTCAGGAATATATACATGCCATGTAGATTAAAGTTGACCTCATGTGTTCATCGACTTGACTAGTGGGCTGAGGGGGTACGGGGACTGTGTGGGTTTGATTCCACACACCCATAATCTCCCTGGCCTAAAGCTACTCTCCCCAGTATCCCCAGAAAACATTGTCTGTGTGTGTGTGTCTGTGTGTGTGTGTGTGTGTGTGTGTGTGTGTGTGTGTTTTCCTACAAGCTTGAAAGAGGAAATTCTTTGCAAAAGCCAGCAAAGCTCTGTAGGTTATGTCAGTGTAGCAACCGACGATTCAGCACATCTGCCTTTGGTGAGTCACCTCGTTGGTAGTAAATAACTGATAATTATCAACCAGAGCATACTGTACATCATAATATCTGGAAACTGTAGGTGTATTTGTTACTAAGAAGGGCATCAAAAAAAATTCACGATGAGCTAAGAGAAAGTACTTGATATTTATTTATATTATTACTGTAATATTTATTGTATAATAAGATCTCAGGAGATCTAGGTTCAGGAATATATACATGCCATGTAGATTAAAGTTGACTTCATGTGTTCATCGACTTGACTAGTGGGCTGAGGGGGTACGGGGACTGTGTGGGTTTGATTCCACACACCCATAATCTCCCTGGCCTAAAGCTACTCTCCCCGGTATCCCCAGAAAACAGTGTCTGTGTCTGTCTGTATGTGTGTGTGTGTGTGTGTGTGTGTGTGTGTGTGTGTGTGTGTGCATGTGTGTTTTGCTACAAGCTAGTAAGAGGAAATTCTTTGCAAAAGCCAGCCAAGCTCTGTAGGTTATGTCAGTGTGCCCATCGGCGATGCAGCACATCTGCCTTTGGTGAGTCACCTCGTTGGTTAGTAAATAATTGATAATTATCAACCAGAGCATACTGTACATCATAATATCTGGAAACTGTAGGTGTATTTGTTACTAAGAAGGGCATCAAAAAAAATTCACGATGAGCTAAGAGAAAGTACTTGATATTTATTTATATTATTACTGTAATATTTATTGTATAATAAGATCTCAGGAGATCTAGGTTCAGGAATATATACATGCCATGTAGATTAAAGTTGACCTCATGTATTCATCGACTTGACTAGTGGGCTGAGGGGGTACGGGGACTGTGTGGGTTTGATTCCACACACCCATAATCTCCCTGGCCTAAAGCTACTCTCCCCACTATCCCCAGAAAACAGTGTCTGTGTCTGTGTGTGTGTGTGTGTGTGTGTGTGTGTGTGTGTGTGTGTGTGTGTGTTTCCCTACAAGCTTGTAAGAGGAATTTCTTTGCAAAAGCCAGCAAAGCTCTGTAGGTTATGTCAGTGTGCCTATCGGCGATGCAGCACATCTGCCTTTGGTGAGTCACCTCGTTGGTAGTAAATAATTGATAATTATCAACCAGAGCATACTGTACATCATAATGTCTGGAAACTGTAGGTGTATTTGTTAATAAGAAGGGCATGAAGTAAAATCTCGATGAGCTAATAGAAAGTACTTGATATTTATTTATATGATTACTGTAATAAATATTGTATAATAAGATCTCAGGAGATCTAGGTTCAGGAATATATACATGCCATGTAGATTAAAGTTGACCTCATGTGTTCATCGACTTGACTAGTGGGCTGAGGGGGTACGGGGACTGTGTGGGTTTGATTCCACACACCCATAATCTCCCTGGCCTAAAGCTACTCTCCCCAGTATCCCCAGAAAACAGTGTCTGTGTCTGTCTGTGTGTGTGTGTGTGTGTGTGTGTGTGTGTGTGTGTTTGTGTGTGTGTGTGTTTTCCTACAAGCTTGTAAGAGGAATTTCTTTGCAAAAGCCAGCAAAGCTCTGTAGGTTATGTCAGTGTGCCTATCGGCGATGCCGCACATCTGCCTTTGGTGAGTCACCTCGTTGGTTAGTAAATAATTGATAAATATCAACCAGGGCATACTGTACATCATAATATCTGGAAACTGTAGGTGTATTTGTTACTAAGAAGGGCATGAAATAATATTCTCGATGAGCTAATAGAAAGTACTTGATATTTATTTATATGATTACTGTAATAAATATTGTACAATAAGATCTCAGGAGATCTAGGTTCAGGAATATATACATGCCATGTAGATTAAAGTTGATCTCATGTGTTCATCGACTTGACTAGTGGGCTGAGGGGGTACGGGGACTGTGTGGGTTTGATTCCACACACCCATAATCTCCCTGGCCTAAAGCTACTCTCCCCAGTATCCCCAGAAAACAGTGTCTGTGTCTGTCTGTGGGTGTGTGTGTGTGTGTGTGTGTGTGTGTGTGTGTGTGTGTGTGTGTGTGCGTGTGTGTTTTGCTACAAGCTAGTAAGAGGAAATTCTTTGCAAAAGCCATCAAAGCTCTGCAGGTTATGTCAGTGTGCCTATCGGAGATGCAGCACATCTGCCTTTGGTGAGTCACCTCGTTGGTTAGTAAATAATTGATAATTATCAACCAGAGCATACTGTACATCATAATATCTGGAAACTGTAGGTGTATTTGTTAATAAGAAGGGCATGAAATAAAATTCACGATGAGCTAATAGAAAGTACTTGATATTTATTCATATTATTACTCCAAGATTTTAAACATGGCTGCAGCAGCAACTGTTAAAATTCTTCACAATTGTGACATATTATTACTGTAATATTTATTGTATAATAAGATCTCAGGAGATCTAGGTAAAGGAATATATACATGCCACGTAGATTAAAGTTGACTTCATCTGTTCATCGAGTTGGCTAGTGTGCTGAGGAGGTACGGTGACTGTGTGTGTTTGATTCCACACACCCATAATCTCCCTGCCCTGAAGCTACGCTCCCCAGTATCCCCAGAAAACAGTGTCTCTCTGTGTGTGTGTGTGTGTGTGTGTGTGTGTTTTGCTACAAAATTGTAAGAGGAAATTCTTTGCAAAAGCCAGCAAAGCTCTGTAGGTTATGTCAGTGTACCTATCGGCGATGCAGCACATCTGCCTTTGGTGAGTAACCTCGTTGGTTAGTAAATAATTGATAATTATCAACCAGAGCATACTGTACATCATAATATCTGGAAACTGTAGGTGGATTTGTTACTAAGAAGGGCATGAAATAATATTCTCGATGAGCTAATAGAAAGTACTTGATATTTATCTATATGATTACTGCAATAAATATTGTATAATAATATCTCAGGAGATCTAGGTTCAGGAATATATACATGCCATGTAGATTAAAGTTGACCTCATCTGTTCATCGACTTGACTTGTGGGCTGAGGGGGTACGGGGACTGTGTGGGTTTGATTCCACACACCCATAATTTCCCTGGCCTAAAGCTACTCTCCCCAGTATCCCCAGAAAACATTGTCTGTGTGTGTGTGTGCGTGTGTGTGTGTGTGTGTGTGTGTGTGTGTGTGTGTGTGTGTGTGTGTGCGTGTGTGTTTTGCTACAAGCTTGTAAGAGGAAATTCTTTGCAAAAGCCAGCAAAGCTCTGTATGTTATGTCAGTGTGCCTATCGGCGAAGCAGCACATCTGCCTTTGGTGAGTCACCTCGTTGGTTAGTAAATAATTGATAATTATCAACCAGAGCATACTGTACATCATAATATCTGGAAACTGTAGGTGTATTTGTTACTAAGAAGGGCATGAAATAAAATTCACGATGAGCTAATAGAAAGTACTTGATATTTATTCATATTATTAGATCAAGATTTTAAACATGGCTGCAGCAGCAACTGTTAAAATTCTTCACAATTGTGACATATTATTACTGTAATATTTATTGTATAATAAGATCTCAGGAGATCTAGGTAAAGGAATATATACATGCCACGTAGATTAAAGTTGACTTTATCTGTTCATCGAGTTGACTAGTGTGCTGAGGAGGTACGGTGACTGTGTGTGTTTGATTCCACACACCCATAATCTCCCTGCCCTGAAGCTACGCTCCCCAGTATCCCCAGAGAACAGTGTCTCTCTGTGTGTGTGTGTGTGTGTGTGTTTTGCTACAAGCTTGTAAGAGGAAATTCTTTGCAAAAGCCAGCAAAGCTCTGTAGGTTATGTCAGTGTACCTATCGGCGATGCAGCACATCTGCCTTTGGTGAGTAACCTCGTTGGTTAGTAAATAATTGATAATCATCAACCAGAGCATACTGTACATCATAATATCTGGAAACTGTAGGTGGATTTGTTACTAAGAAGGGCATGAAATAATATTCTCGATGAGCTAATAGAAAGTACTTGATATTTATTTATATGATTACTGTAGTAAATATTGTACAATAAGATCTCAGGCGATCTAGGTTCAGGAATATATACATGCCATGTAGATTAAAGTTGACCTCATGTGTTCATCGACTTGACTAGTGGGCTGAGGGTGTACGGGGACTGTGTGTGTTTGATTCCACACACCCATAATCTCCCTGGCGTAAAGCCACTCTCCCCAGTATCCCCAGAGAACAGTGTCTGTGTCTGTCTGTCTGTGTGTGTGTGTGTGTGTGTGTGTGTGTGTGTGTGTGTGTGTGTGTGTGTGTGTGTGTGTGTGCGCGTGTGTGTTTTGCTACAAGCTTGTAAGAGGAAATTCTTTGCAAAAGCCAGCAAAGCTCTGCAGGTTATGTCAGTGTGCCTATCGGAGATGCAGCACATCTGCCTTTGGTGAGTCACCTCGTTGGTTAGTAAATAATTGATAATTATCAACCAGAGCATACTGTACATCATAATATCTGGAAACTGTAGGTGTATTTGTTAATAAGAAGGGCATGAAATAAAATCTCGATGAGCTAATAGAAAGTACTTGATATTTATTTATATGATTACTGTAATAAATATTGTACAGTAAGATCTCAGGAGATCTAGGTTCAGGAATATATACATGCCATGTAGATTAAAGTTGACCTCATCTGTTCATCGACTTGACTAGTGGGCTGAGGGGGTACGGTGACTTTGTGGGTTTGATTCCATACACCCATAATCTCCCTGGCCTAAAGCTACTCTCCCCAGTATCCCCAGAAAACAGTGTCTGTGTCTGTCTGTGTGTGTGTGTGTGTGTATGTGTGTGTGTGTGTGTGTGTGTGTGTGTGTGCGTGTGTGTTTTGCTACAAGCTTGTAAGAGCAATTTCTTTGCAAAAGCCAGCAAAGCTCTGTAGGTTATGTGAGTGTGCCTATCGGCGATGCAGCACATCTGCCTTTGGTGAGTCACCACGTTGGTTAGTAAATAATTGATAATTTTCAACCAGAGCATACTGTACATCATAATATCTGGAAACTGTAGGTGTATTTGTTACTAAAAAGGGCATCAAAAAAAATTCACGATGAGCTAAGAGAAAGTACTTGATATTTATTTATATTATTACTGTAATATTTATTGTATAATAAGATCTCAGGAGATCTAGGTTCAGGAATATATACATGCCATGTAAATTAAAGTTGACCTCATGTGTTCATCGACTTGACTAGTGGGCTGAGGGGGTACGGTGACTTTGTGGGTTTGATTCCATACACCCATAATCTCCCTGGCCTAAAGCTACTCTCCCCAGGATCCCCAGAAAACAGTGTCTGTGTCTGTCTGTGTGTGTGTGTGTGTGTGTGTGTGTGTGTGTGTGTGTGTGTGCGTGTGTGTTTTGCTACAAGCTTGTAAGAGGAATTTCTCTGCAAAAGCCAGCAAAGCTCTGTAGGTTATGTCAGTGTGCCTATCGGCGATGCAGCACATCTGCCTTTGGTGAGTCACCTCGTTGGTTAGTAAATAATTGATAATTATCAACCAGAGCATACTGTACATCATAATATCTGGAAACTGTAGGTGTATTTGTTAATAAGAAGGGCATGAAATAAAATCTCGATGAGCTAATAGAAAGTACTTGATATTTATTTATATGATTACTGTAATAAATATTGTACAATAAGATCTCAGGAGATCTAGGTTCAGGAATATATACATGCCATGTAGATTAAAGTTGACCTCATCTGTTCATCGACTTGACTAGTGGGCTGAGGGGGTACGGTGACTTTGTGGGTTTGATTCCATACACCCATAATCTCCCTGGTCTAAAGCTACTCTCCCCAGTATCCCCAGAAAACAGTGTCTGTGTCTGTCTGTGTGTGTGTGTGTGTGTGTGTGTGTGTGTGTGTGTGTGTGAGTGTGTGTGTGTGTGTGTGTGTGTGTGTGTGTGCATGTGTGTTTTGCTACAAGCTTGTAAGAGGAAATTCTTTGCAAAAGCCAGCAAAGCTCTGTACGTTATGTCAGTGTGCCTATCGGCGATGCAGCACATCTGCCTTTGGTGAGTCACCTCGTTGGTTAGTAAATAATTGATAATTATCAACCAGAGCATAGTGTACATCATAATATCTGGAAACTGTAGGTGTATTTGTTAATAAGAAGGGCATGAAATAAAATCTCGATGAGCTAATAGAAAGTACTTGATATTTATTTATAAGATTACTGTAATAAATATTGTACAATAAGATCTCAGGAGATCTAGGTTCAGGAATATATACATGCCATGTAGATTAAAGTTGACCTCATCTGTTCATCGACTTGACTAGTGGGCTGAGGGGGAACGGTGACTTTGTGGGTTTGATTCCATACACCCATAATCTCCCTGGCCTAAAGCTACTCTCCCCAGTATCCCCAGAAAACAGTGTCTGTGTCTGTCTGTGTGTGTGTGTGTGTGTGTGTGTGTGTGTGTGTGTGTGTGCGTGTGTGTTTTGCTACAAGCTTGTAAGAGGAATTTCTTTGCAAAAGCCAGCAAAGCTCTGTAGGTTATGTCAGTGTGCCTATCGGCGATGCAGCACATCTGCCTTTGGTGAGTCATCTCGTTGGTTAGTAAATAATTGATAATTATCAACCAGAGCATACTGTACATCATAATATCTGGAAACTGTAGGTGTATTTGTTACTAAGAAGGGCATCAAAAAAATTTCACTATGAGCTAAGAGAAGGTACTTGATATTTATTTATATTATAACTGTAATATTTATTGTATCATAAGATCTCAGGAGATCTAGGTTCAGGAATATATACATGCCTTGTAGATTAAAGTTGACCTCATGTGTTCATCGACTTGACTAGTGGGCTGAGGGGGTACGGGGACTGTGTGGGTTTGATTCCACACACCCATAATCTTCCTGGCCTAAAGCTACTCTCCCCAGTATCCCCAGAAAACAGTGTCTGTGTCTGTGTGTGTGTGTGTGTGTGTGTGTGTGTGTGTGTGTGTGTGTGTGTGTGCATGTGTGTTTTGCTACAAGGTTGTAAGAGGAAATTCTTTGCAAAAGCCAGCAAAGCGCTGTAGGTTATGTCAGTGTGTCTATCGGCGATGCAGCACATCTGCCTTTGGTGAGTCACCTCGTTGGTTAGTAAATAATTGATAATTATCAACCAGAGCATACTGTACATCATAATATCTGGAAACTGTAGGTGTATTTGTTACTAAGAAGGGCATCAAAAAAAATTCACGATGAGCTAAGAGAAAGTACTTGATATTTATTTATATTATTACTGTAATATTTATTGTATAATAAGATCTCAGGAGATCTAGGTTCAGGAATATATACATGCCATGTAGATTAAATTTGACCTCATCTGTTCATCGACTTGACTAGTGGGCTGAGGGGGTACGGTGACTTTGTGGGTTTGATTCCATACACCCATAATCTCCCTGGCCTAAAGCTACTCTCCCCAGTATCCCCAGAAAACATTGTCTGTGTGTGTATGTGTGTGTGTGTGTGTGTGTGCGTGTGTGTGTGTGTGTGTTTTCCTACAAGCTTGTAAGAGGAATTTCTCTGCAAAAGCCAGCAAAGCTCTGTAGGTTATGTCAGTGTGCCTATCGGCGATGCAGCACATCTGCCTTTGGTGAGTCACCTCGTTGGTAGTAAATAACTGATAATTATCAACCAGAGCATACTGTACATCATAATATCTGGAAACTGTAGGTGTATTTGTTAATAAGAAGGGCATGAAATAAAATCTCGATGAGCTAGTAGAAAGTACTTGATATTTATTTATATGATTACTGTAATAAATATTGTATAATAAGATCTCAGGAGATCTAGGTTCAGGAATATATACATGCCATGTAGATTAAAGTTGACCACATGTGTTCATCGACTTGACTAGTGGGCTGAGGGGGTACGGGGACTGTGTGGGTTTGATTCCACACACCCATAATCTCCCTGGCCTAAAGCTACTCTCCCCAGTATCCCCAGAAAACAGTGTCTGTGTCTGTCTGTGTGTGTGTGTGTGTGTGTGTGTGTGTGTGTGTGTGTGCGTGTGTGTTTTGCTACAAGCTTGTAAGAGGAAATTCTTTGCAAAAGCCAGCAAAGCTCTGTAGCTTATGTCAGTGTGCCTATCGGCGATGCAGCACATCTGCCTTTGGTGAGTCACCTCGTTGGTTAGTAAATAATTGATAATTATCAACCAGAGCATACTGTACATCATAATATCTGGAAACTGTAGGTGTATTTGTTACTAAGAAGGGCATCAAAAAAAATTCACGATGAGCTAAGAGAAAGTACTTGATATTTATTTATATTATTACTGTAATATTTATTGTATAATAAGATCTCAGGAGATCTAGGTTCAGGAATATATACATGCCATGTAAATTAAAGTTGACCTCATGTGTTCATCGACTTGACTAGTGGGCTGAGGGGGTACGGTGACTTTGTGGGTTTGATTCCATACACCCATAATCTCCCTGGCCTAAAGCTACTCTCCCCAGTATCCCCAGGAAACAGTGTCTGTGTCTGTCTGTGTGTGTGTGTGTGTGTGTGTGTGTGTGTGTGTGTGTGTGTGTGTGTGTGTGTGCGTGTGTGTTTTGCTACAAGCTTGTAAGAGGAATTTCTCTGCAAAAGCCAGCAAAGCTCTGTAGGTTATGTCAGTGTGCCTATCGGCGATGCAGCACATCTGCCTTTGGTGAGTCACCTCGTTGGTTAGTAAATAATTGATAATTATCAACCAGAGCATAGTGTACATCATAATATCTGGAAACTGCAGGTGTATTTGTTAATAAGAAGGGCATGAAATAAAATCTCGATGAGCTAATAGAAAGTACTTGATATTTATTTATAAGATTACTGTAATAAATATTGTATAATAAGATCTCAGGATATCTAGGTTCAGGAATATATACATGCCATGTAGATTAAAGTTGACCTCATCTGTTTATCGACTTGACTAGTGGGCTGAGGGGGGTACGGTGACTGTGTGGGTATGATTCCTCACACCCATAATCTCCCTGGCCTAAAGCTACTCTCGCCAGTATCCCCAGAAAACAGTGTCTGTGCGTGTGTGTGTGCGCGTGTGTGTGTGTGTGTGTGTGTGTGTGTGTGTGTTTTGCTACAAGCTTGTAAGAGGAAATTCTTTACAAAAGCCAGCAAAGCTCTGCAGGTTATGTCAGTGTACCTATCGACGATGCAACACATCTGCCTTTGGTGAGTCACCTCGTTAGTAAATAATTGATAATTATCAACCAGAGCATACTGTACATCATAATATCTGGAAACTGTAGGTGTATTTGTTACTAAGAAGGGCATCAAAAAAAATTCACGATGAGCTAAGAGAAAGCACTTGATATTTATTTTATTATTACTGTAATATTTATTGTATAATAAGATCTCAGGAGATCTAGGTTCAGGAATATATACATGCCATGTAGATTAAAGTTGACCTCATCTGTTCATCGACTTGACTAGTGGGCTGAGAGGGGTACGGTAACTGTGTGGGTTTGATTCCACACACCCATAATCTCCCTGGCCTAAAGCTACTCTCGCCAGTATCCCCAGAAAACAGTGTCTGTGTGTGTGTGTGTGTGTGTGTGTGTGTGTTTTGCTACAAGCTTGTAAGAGGAAATTCTTTGCAAAAGCCAGCAAAGCTCTGTAGGTTATGTCAGTGTACCTATCGACGATGCAACACATCTGCCTTTGGTGAGTCACCTCGTTAGTAAATAATTGATAATTATCAACCAGAGCATACTGTACATCATAATATCTGGAAACTGTAGGTGTATTTGTTACTAAGAAGGGCATGAAATAATATTCTCGATGAGCTAATAGAAAGTACTTGATATTTATATATATGATTACTGTAATAAATATTGTATAATTAGATCTCAGGAGATCTAGGTTCAGGAATATATACATGCCATGTAGATCAAAGTTGACCTCATGTGTTCATCGACTTGACTAGTGGGCTGAGGGGGTACGGGGACTGTGTGGGTTTGATTCCACACACCCATAATCTCCCTGGGGTTAAGCTACTCTCCCCAGTATCCCCAGAAAACAGATTCTGTGTCTGTCTGTGTGTGTGTGTGTGTGTGTGTGTGTGTGTGTGTGTGTGTGTGTGTGTGTGTGTGCGTGTGTGTTTTGCTGCAAGCTTGTAAGAGGAAATTCTTTGCAAAAGCCAGCAAAGCTCTGTAGGTTATGTCAGTGTGCCTATCGGCGATGCAGCACATCTGCCTTTGGTGAGTCACCTCGTTGGTCAGTAAATAATTGATAATTATCAACCAGAGCATACTGCACATAATAATATCTGGAAACTGTAGGTGTATTTGTTAATAAGAAGATCATGAAACAAAAGTCTCGATGAGCTAATAGAAAGTACTTGATATTTATATGTATGATTACTGCAATAAATATTGTATAATAAGATCTCAGGAGATCTAGGTTCAGGAATATATACATGCCATGTAGATTATAGTTGACCTCATCTGTTCATCGACTTGACTAGTGGGCTGAGGGGGTACGGTGACTTTGTGGGTTTGATTCCAGACACCCATAATCTCCCTGGCCTAAAGCTACTCTCGCCAGTATCCCCAGAAAACAGTGTCTGTGTGTGTGTGTGTGTGTGTGTGTGTGTGTGTGTGTGTGTGTGTGTGTGTGTGTTTGGCTACAAGCTTGTAAGAGGAATTTCTTTGCAAAAGCCCGCAAAGCTCTGTAGGTTATGTCAGTGTACCTATCGACGATGCAACACATCTGCCTTTGGTGAGTCACCTCATTAGTAAATAATTGATAATTATCAACCAGAGCATACTGTACATCATAATACCTGGAAACTGTAGGTGTATTTGTTACTAAGAAAGGCATCAAAAAAAATTCACGATGAGCTAAGAGAAAGTACTTGATATTTATTTATATTATTACTGTAATATTTATTGTACAATAAGATCTCAGGAGATCTAGGTTCAGGAATATATACATGCCATGTAGATTAAAGTTGACCTCATCTGTTCATCGACTTGACTAGTGGGCTGAGAGGGGTACGGTGACTGTGTGGGTTCGATTCTACACACCCATAATCTCCCTGTCCTAAAGCTACTCTCGCCAGTATCCAAAGAAAACAGTGTCTGTGTGTGTGTGTGTGTGTGTGTGTGTGCATGTGTGTGTGTGTGTGTGTGTGTGTGTGTGTGTGTGTTTTGCTACAAGCTTGTAAGAGGAAATTCTTTGCAAAAGCCAGCAAAGCTCTGTAGGTTATGTCAGTGTACCTATCGACGATGCAACAAATCTGCCTTTGGTGAGTCACCTCGTTAATAAATAATTGATAATTATCAACCAGACCATACTGTACATCATAATATCTGGAAACTGTAGGTGTATTTGTTACTAAGAAGGGCATGAAATAATATTCTCGATGAGCTAATAGAAAGTACTTGATATTTATTTATATTATTACTGTAATATTTATTGTATAATAAGATCTCAGGAGATCTAGGTTCAGGAATATATACATGCCATGTAGATTAAAGTTGACCTCATGTGTTCATCGACTTGACTAGTGGCCTGAGGGGGTACGGTGACTTTGTGGGTTTGATTCCATACACCCATAATCTCCCTGGTCTAAAGCTACTCGCCCCAGTATCCCCAGAAAACAGTGTCTGTGTCTGTGTGTGTGTGTGTGTGTGTGTGTGTGTGTGTGTGTGTGTGTGTGTGTGTGTGTGTGTGTGTGTGCATGTGTGTTTTGCTACAAGCTTGTAAGAGGAAATTCTTTGCAAAAGCCAGCAAAGCTCTGTACGTTATGTCAGTGTGCCTATCGGCGATGCAGCACATCTGCCTTTGGTGAGTCACCTCGTTGGTTAGTAAATAATTGATAATTATCAACCAGAGCATAGTGTACATCATAATATCTGGAAACTGTAGGTGTATTTGTTAATAAGAAAGGCATGAAATAAAATCTCGATGAGCTAATAGAAAGTACTTGATATTTATTTATATGATTACTGTAATAAATATTGTACAATAAGATCTCAGGAGATCTAGGTTCAGGAATATATACATGCCATGTAGATTAAAGTTGACCTCATCTGTTCATCGACTTGACTAGTGGGCTGAGGGGGTACGGTGACTTTGTGGGTTTGATTCCATAGACCCATAATCTCCCTGGCCTAAAGCTACTCTCCCCAGTATCCCCAGAAAACAGTGTCTGTGTCTGTCTGTGTGTGTGTGTGTGTGTGTGTGTGTGTGTGTGTGCGTGTGTGTTTTGCTACAAGCTTGTAAGAGGAATTTCTTTGCAAAAGCCAGCAAAGCTCTGTAGGTTATGTCAGTGTGCCTATCGGCGATGCAGCACATCTGCCTTTGGTGAGTCATCACGTTGGTTAGTAAATAATTGATAATTATCAACCAGAGCATACTGTACATCATAATATCTGGAAACTGTAGGTGTATTTGTTACTAAGAAGGGCATCAAAAAAATTTCACTGTGAGCTAAGAGATGGTACTTGATATTTATTTATATTATTACTGTAATATTTATTGTATAATAAGATCTCAGGAGATCTAGGTTCAGGAATATATACATGCCTTGTAGATTAAAGTTGACCTCATGTGTTCATCGACTTGACTAGTGGGCTGAGGGGGTACGGGGACTGTGTGGGTTTGATTCCACACACCCATAATCTCCCTGGCCTAAAGCTACTCTCCCCAGTATCCCCAGAAAACAGTGTCTGTGTCTGTGTGTGTGTGTGTGTGTGTGTGTGTGTGTGTGTGTGTGTGTGTGTGTGTGTGTGTGTGTGTGTGTGCATGTGTGTTTTGCTACAAGGTTGTAAGAGGAAATTCCTTGCAAAGGCCAGCAAAGCTCTGTAGGTTATGTCAGTGTGTCTATCGGCGATGCAGCACATCTGCCTTTGGTGAGTCACCTCGTTGGTTAGTAAATAATTGATAATTATCAACCAGAGCATACTGTACATCATAATATCTGGAAACTGTAGGTGTATTTGTTACTAAGAAGGGCATCAAAAAAAATTCACGATGAGCTAAGAGAAAGTACTTGATATTTATTTATATTGTTACTGTTATATTTATTGTATAATAAGATCTCAGGAGATATAGGTTCAGGAATATATACATGCCATGTAGATTAAAATTGACCTCATCTGTTCATCGACTTGACTAGTGGGCTGAGGGGGTACGGTGACTTTGTGGGTTTGATTCCATACACCCATAATCTCCCTGGCCTAAAGCTACTCTCCCCAGTATCCCCAGTTAGTAAATAGTTGATAATTATCATCCAGAGCATACTGTACATCATAATATCTGGAAACTGTAGGTGTATTTGTTACTAAGAAGGGCATGAAATAATATTCTCGATGAGCTAATAGAAAGTACTTGATATTTATTTACATGATTACTGTAATAAATATTGTAAAATAAGATCTTTGCAAAAGCCAGCAAAGCTCTGTACGTTATGTCAGTGTGCCTATCGGCGATGCAGCACATCTGCCTTTGGTGAGTCACCTCGTTGGTTAGTAGATAATTGATAATTATCAACCAGAGCATACTGTACATCATAATATCTGGAAACTGTAGGTGTATTTGTTACTAAGAAGGGCATTAAAAAAAATTCACGATGAGCTAAGAGAAAGTACTTGATATTTATTTATATTATTACTGTAATATTTATTGTATAATAAGATCTCAGGAGATCTAGTTTCAGGAATATATACATGCCATGTAGATTAAAGTTGACCTCATCTGTTCATCGACTTGACTAGTGGGCTGAGGGGGTACGGTGACTTTGTGGGTTTGATTCCATACACCCATAATCTCCCTGGCCTAAAGCTACTCTCCCCAGTATCCCCAGAAAACATTGTCTGTGTGTGTATGTGTGTGTGTGTGTGTGTGTGTGTGTGTGTGTGTGTGTGTGTTTTCCTACAAGCTTGTAAGAGGAATTTCTTTGCAAAAGCCAGCAAAGCTCTGTAGGTTATGTCAGTGTGCCTATCGGCGATGCAACACATCTGCCTTTGGTGAGTCACCTCGTTGGTAGTAAATAACTGATAATTATCAACCAGAGCATACTGTACATCATAATATCTGGAAACTGTAAGTGTATTTGTTAATAAGAAGGGCATGAAATAAAATCTCGATGAGCTAGTAGAAAGTACTTGATATTTATTTATATGATTACTGTAATAAATATTGTATAATAAGATCTCAGGAGATCTAGGTTCAGGAATATATACATGCCATGTAGATTAAAGTTGACCACATGTGTTCATCGACTTGACTAGTGGGCTGAGGGGGTACGGGGACTGTGTGGGTTTGATTCCACACACCCATAATCTCCCTGGCCTAAAGCTACTCTCCCCAGTATCCCCAGAAAACAGTGTCTGTGTCTGTCTGTGTGTGTGTGTGTGTGTGTGTGTGTGTGTGTGTGTGTGTGTGTGTGTGTGCGTGTGTGTTTTGCTACAAGCTTGCAAGAGGAAATTCTTGGCAAAAGCCAGCAAAGCTATGTAGGTTATGTCAGTTTACCTATCGGCGATGCAGCACATCTGCCTTTGGTGAGTCACCTTGTTGGTTAGTAAATAATTGATAATTATCAACCAGAGCATACTGTACATCATAATATCTGGAAACTGTAGGTGTATTTGTTACTAAGAAGGGCATCAAAAAAAATTCACGATGAGCTAAGAGAAAGTACTCGATATTTATTAATATTATTACTGTAATATTTATTGTATAATAAGATCTCAGGAGATCTAGGTTCAGGAATATATACATGCCATGTAGATTAAAGTTGACCTCATCTGTTCATCGACTTGACTAGTGGGCTGAGGGGGTTCGGTGACTTTGTGGGTTTGATTCCATACACCCATAATCTCTCTGGCCTCAAGCTACTCTCCCCAGTTTCCCCAGAAAACATTGTCTGTGTGTGTGTGTGTGTGTGTGTGTGTGTGTGTGTGTGTGCGTGTGTGTTTTGCTGCAAGCTTGTAAGAGGAAATTCTTTGCAAAAGCCAGCAAAGCTCTGTAGGTTATGTCAGTGTACCTATCGGCGATGCAGCACATCTGCCTTTGGTGCGTCACCTCGTTGGTTAGTAAATAATTGATAATTATCAACCAGAATATACTGTACATCATAATATCTGGAAACTGTAGGTGTATTTGTTACTAAGAAGGGCATCAAAAAAAATTCACGATGAGCTAAGAGAGAGTACTTGATATTTATTTATATTATTACTGTAATATTTATTGTATATTAAGATCTCAGGAGATCTAGGTTCAGGAATATATACATGCCATGTAGATTAAAGTTGACCTCATCTGTTCATCGACTTGACTAGTTGGCTGAGGGGGTACGGGGACTGTGTGTGTTTGATTCCACACACCCATAATCTCCCTGGCCTAAAGCTACTCTCCCCAGTATCCCCAGAAAACAGTGTCTGTGTCTGTCTGTGTGTGTGTGTGTGTGTGTGTGTGTGTGTGTGTGTGTGTGTGTGTGTGTGTGTGCGTGTGTGTTTTGCTACAAGCTTGTAAGAGGAAGTACTTTGCAAAAGCCAGCAAAGCTCTGTAGGTTATGTCAGTGTGCCTATCGGCGATGCAGCACATCTGCCTTTGGTGAGTCACCTCGTTGGTTAGTAAATAATTGATAATTATCAACCAGAGCATACTGTACATCATAATATCTGGAAACTGTAGGTGTATTTGTTACTAAGAAGGGCATCAAAAAAAATTCACGATGAGCTAAGAGAAAGTACTTGATATTTATTTATATTATTACTGTAATATTTATTGTATAATAAGATCTCAGGAGATCTAGGTTCAGGAATATATACATGCCATGTAGATTAAAGTTGACCTCATCTGTTCATCGACTTGACTAGTGGGCTGAGGGGGTACGGTGACTTTGTGGGTTTGATTCCATACACCCATAATCTCCCTGGCCTAAAGCTACTCTCCCCAGTATCCCCAGAAAACATTGTCTGTGTGTGCGTGTCTGTGTGTGTGTGTGTGTGTGTGTGTGTGTGTGTGTGTTTTCCTACAAGCTTGAAAGAGGAAATTCTTTGCAAAAGCCAGCAAAGCTCTGTAGGTTATGTCAGTGTAGCAACCGACGATTCAGCACATCTGCCTTTGGTGAGTCACCTCGTTGGTAGTAAATAATTGATAATTATCAACCAGAGCACACTGTACATCATAATATCTGGAAACTGTAGGTGTATTTGTTACTAAGAAGGGCATCAAAAAAAATTCACGATGAGCTAAGAGAAAGTACTTGGTATTTATTTATATTATTACTGTAATATTTATTGTATAATAAGATCTCAGGAGATCTAGGTTCAGGAATATATACATGCCATGTAGATTAAAGTTGACCTCATCTGTTCATCGACTTGACTAGTGGGCTGAGGGGGTACGGTGACATTGTGGGTTTGATTCCATACACCCATAATCTCTCTGGCCTCAAGCTACTCTCCCCAGTATCCCCAGAAAACATTGTCTGTGTGTGTGTGTGTGTGTGTGTGTGTGTGTGTGTGTGTGTGCGTGTGTGTTTTGCTGCAAGCTTGTAAGAGGAAATTCTTTGCAAAAGCCAGCAAAGCTCTGTAGGTTATGTCAGTGTACCTATCGGCGATGCAGCACATCTGCCTTTGGTGAGTCACCTCGTTGGTTAGTAAATAATTGATAATTATCAACCAGAGCATACTGTACATAATAATATCTGGAAACTGTAGGTGTATTTGTTACTAAGAAGGGCATGACATAATATTCTCGAAGAGCTAATAGAAAGTACTTGATATTTATTTATATGATTACTGTAATAAATATTGTATAATAAGATCTCAGGAGATCTAGGTTCAGGAATATATACATGCCATGTAGATTAAAGTTGACCTCATGTGTTCATCGACTTGACTAGTGGGCTGAGGGGGTACGGGGACTGTGTGGGTTTGATTCCACACACCCATAATCTCCCTGGCCTAAAGCTACTCTCCCCAGTATCCCCAGAAAACAGTGTCTGTGTCTGTCTGTGTGTGTGTGTGTGTGTGTGTGTGTGTGTGTGTGCGTGTGTGTTTTGCTACAAGCTTGTAACAGGAAATTCTTTGCAAAAGCCAGCAAAGCTCTGTAGCTTATGTCAGTGTGCCTATCGGCGATGCAGCACATCTGCCTTTGGTGAGTCACCTCGTTGGTTAGTAAATAATTGATAATTATCAACCAGAGCATACTGTACATCATAATATCTGGAAACTGTAGGTGTATTTGTTACTAAGAAGGGCATCAAAAAAAATTCACGATGAGCTAAGAGAAAGTACTTGATATTTATTTATATTATTACTGTAATATTTATTGTATAATAAGATCTCAGGAGATCTAGGTTCAGGAATATATACATGCCATGTAGATTAAAGTAGACCTCATCTGTTCATCGACTTGACTAGTGGGCTGAGGGGGTACGGTGACTTTGTGGGTTCGATTCCATACAGCCATAAACTCCCTGGCCTAAAGCTACTCTCCCCAGTATCCCCAGAAAACATTGTCTGTGTGTGTGTGTGTGTGTGTGTGTGTGTGTGTGTGTGTGTGTGTGTTTTCCTACAAGCTTGTAAGAGGAATTTCTTTGCAAAAGCCAGCAAAGCTCTGTAGGTTATGTCAGTGTACCTATCGACGATGCAACACATCTGCCTTTGGTGAGTCACCTCGTTGGAATAAAAATTGATAATTATCAACCAGAGCATACTGTACATCATAATATCTGGAAACTGTAGGTGTATTTGTTACTAAGAAGGGCATCAAAAAAAATTCACGATGAGCTAAGAGAAAGTACTTGATATTTATTTATATGATTAATGTAATAAATATTGTATAATAAGATCTCAGGATATCTAGGTTCAGGAATATATACATGCCATGTAGATTAAAGTTGACCTCATCTGTTTATCGACTTGACTAGTGGGCTGAGGGGGGTACGGTGACTGTGTGGGTTTGATTCCACACACCCATAATCTCCCTGGCCTAAAGCTACTCTCGCCAGTATCCCCAGAAAACAGTGTCTGTGTGTGTGTGTGTGTGTGTGTGTGTGTGTGTGTGTGTGCGTGTGTGTGTGTGTGTGTGTGTGTGTTTTGCTACAAGCTTGTAAGAGGAAATTCTTTACAAAAGCCAGCAAAGGTCTGCAGGTTATGTCAGTGTACCTATCGACGATGCAACACATCTGCCTTTGGTGAGTCACCTCGTTAGTAAATAATTGATAATTATCAACCGGAGCATACTGTACATCATAATATCTGGAAACTGTAGGTGTATTTGTTACTAAGAAGGGCATCAAAAAAAATTCACGATGAGCTAAGAGAAAGCACTTGATATTTATTTATATTATTACTGTAATATTTATTGTATAATAAGATCTCAGGAGATCTAGGTTCAGGAATATATACATGCCATGTAGATTAAAGTTGACCTCATCTGTTCATCGACTTGACTAGTGGGCTGAGAGGGGTACGGTAACTGTGTGGGTTTGATTCCACACACCCATAATCTCCCTGGCCTAAAGCTACTCTCGCCAGTATCCCCAGAAAACAGTGTCTGTGTGTGTGTGTGTGTGTGTGTGTGTGTGTGTGTGTACGTGTGTGTGTGTGTGTGTGTGTGTGTGTTTTGCTACAAGCTTGTAA